>NC_091332.1:11455289-11560289 GCF_038502225.1 Cherax quadricarinatus | reverse complement strand
GGCAGGGTGACCCAAAAAAGAAAAACACTTTCACCATCATTCACACATAATCACTGTCTTTGCAGAGGCATTTGGACATCCCAAACTCCTCCTTTAAAGTGCAGACATTGTATTTCTCACCTCCAGGACTGAAGTCTGGCTAACTGGTTTCCCTGAATCCCTCTTACAAAATATTACCCTGCTCACACTCCAACAGCTTGTCAGGTCCCAAGAACCATTTGTCTCCATTCACTCCAATCCAACATGCTCACATGTGCCTGCTGCATGTCCAAGCCCCTTGCACACAAAACCTTTTTATCCTCTCCCTCCATCCTTTCCTAATATTTTTGAGGGGTTGAAATTCATACATCTTGTGTGCTACCCATACACTAGATACCTACTTCTTGGGTCTGTCAGTTGCAAGATCATACTGGGTAAAAATATTCCACCTTAAATATACAAATAAAATTGTCAGTAATATTTTCTGGAACTGTCTACCTTGTTTACTAGCCCTACAGATGGAGTTCTCAGCACTCAAAGCCAGACAATATTTTATTTTAGCTCTAAACGGTTCCAAGTCCAAAGATATTCATAATTATGCTTGAATGAGTACTGTGTATATAATTTTTAGAGTAAATTTTATATGGCCTTGTAGAGGGTATTTAGAAACTTCCTAAACATTTTTTTTTTTAACAGTAGCTGTTTCTGATGATCTACTTAATGGGAAAAACTTCACTTTCTAGGGCTGTGAATGCTGTACTAATAATCTGAGAATAATACTGTACAGCCTCTCCTCACTTAGCGATGTACTCATTTACTGACGACTCGGACTTATGACAGGCTCTCTGACCAGTATGCATATATAAATACAGTGGACCCCCGGTTAACGATGTTTTTTCATTCCAGAAGTATGTTCAGGTGCCAGTACTGACCGAATTTGTTCCCATAAGGAATATTGTGAAGTAGGTTAGTCCATTTCAGACCCCCAAACATACACATACAAACGCACTTACATAAATACACTTACATAATTGGTCGCATTGGGAGCTGATCGTTAAGCGGGGGTCCACTGTAATGTATATTAGAGCTGATCTCCTCTATTCTATATATTACAGTATACAGTACACTACTGTATAAACATTTAAAAATAGTATACTAAAAATGTTATAAATGGTGCAAAGATGATATTAAAACAATATCAAAGATGGTTGACACAAACCCACTACCATTATAGTGTGCTCCTCACTTTGTGACGAATTCGTTTACTGATGTAGTCTTAGGAATGGAACTTCATCGTTAAGTGAGGAGAGGCTGTACAGTATTTTACAACTAAGACGTTAAGAGGTGCACTTTGAACCGTTTCAGGGTCCAGACCCCTGATCTGAAACTTGTCCACAGGGTCCAAGAATTTTCAGAAAAATGTTTTATTTTTTCTTATGAAATGGTTGAGAATTTTTTCTGAAGATATTAAAACAAAAAGTATGAAATTTGATGGAAAATTGATGAACTTGCACTTTCACGAATTTTGCATTCGGCAGTATTTATGCATCAGTGATTTTGCCCACTTTGAGTCCTATTTTAGGCCAATTACATTGCTACAGTTGACCAAATTCTTAGCTGTTTCACTATTATGCCTTCCATTTATCAATTGAGCACAAGAAACCTGCTAGTCATCTATTTCAACCCCCAAATAAAGTGATTTCAGAATATTCCAATTTCAAAATAGGGTCCAGAATAAACAAAGCAGGCATTCCTGGCACGAAAATAACATTTCCTCTGTTCATTAGTGATGTTCCCAGGCTTTACACTTGAATTTTATTTTGATTTTTTATTCACATAAATTTTATTCACAAAAAGTTGTAGATTTATTGTTAGGCAATATTGTAATAGTTGTATAAATAATATCAGCACATTCATGAATTCGCATATTAGATCCATCAGTTGATGTGTATTGGACATGTGATGTGATTTACTTACTCTTGAACATCAGCAAAAATTGAACATTTCAAGCTATTTTTAGTCATAAAACCAATCAAAATCATCTCTATTTCTGTAATATATTGTTAATTCTATCAAATGACACCAAGAAACAGTGAATACAACCATAAAAACCCATACAAAAATACACCTCAAAGTTGCTGTTTTAAACCAAAAAGACAGTCACAGTTTTTTTTTTCTCATTATGCACTGCATGAACTACAGCCCTAACACTGGTTTCAAAGCTGTAGAACTATAGCACAGACTCCGAAAGGGTTAATAGACTTACAGCTCTTTATTTTTACATTATAGGCCTGAAAGTAGCCGAGCCTGAAAATCAGCTGGAATTGGCTCGTCTGGCTGACTGTGCTATTGACATCTATGGCATGACTGCTGTGCTGTCCCGTGCATCACGTTCGTATTGCATAGGAATCAGAAATTCTGCTCATGAGGTTAGTTGTATGTGAATTAGTACATTTTTTTTTATTGATGTGGATAGCATACCTGCATTTAATAATAAAAATTAGATAGTATATTTTTTTAAGTTGTTTCCTACAAATGGGCTGTATTACAGTGAACTCGTGATTTAATGGATTAAAAGCAAGGAGGGGGGTGTCAGTTGTTGGTTGATTCTCAATCCTGAAATTTATTTTTCACAATCATAAAGGAATAAAATCATGATTCAGTGGATTTGGTTTATTTGATCTGGAGACTGGACAAAGGCCGGAAGCAGTGGGAAATGTAAAGTGCCGTAATTGATATTGGAATAACTTTTATTCCGAGTCAAAGGAGCTGTAGAGCTCCACTAATGACATTGTAGATGGTTCAAAATACATAGATAAGAACAGGTGTAAAGAATGTATCCAGTTTCACTTGCTTGCCACGTTGATGCTGCTTTCTAATCACACATTCTCATAGGAATTTGTAAGTGTAGATAATAGGCCTGTATTTCCCTTTTGTCTGAGAGATCAGTGTACATGATGAGGACATCAGTTGCATCTTGTGCAACCGACAGTCAGTGACCTCTCAGTCTCATCACTACTCTGTCTGCTGTGTTAGTACTACTAGACTGATCTGCAATTTCTGCATCACTCAACATCTGGTAACCAGGATCACTCGTTTTCTTCTAATCATACCATCACATATTCCACTGTGAAATCTGTTTCTTTCATCTTCTGAAGGGTACAGTGAAAATCACTTCCTTTAAACCCTCAAAGTCAAACTCAGTATCAAGGTTATAAAACGATTTTTTTCTGTCCATTAGCTAATGTACTTTTCAATTCCTTCCATGATGCCACAAGGTTGAGGATGGCAAGAGGTTTCTGCAACCTACATAAGCCTCTGGTATCTTTCTCCAAATCTTTTTCCTCTATCACTACCAGTACTTCATCTACTTACCTAGACCGGTACAACTTGCGGGCTGCAATAAACCCCTGATCTATAAGTTGGATCTGGGAGGTGGCATTAGGGGGCAAAAATATGGCCTTAATTTTAGAATCTTTGCTGCTTAATTTTTCAGCTCTTCCATAAGCAAGTGCTTTTTCAAGCAAATGAAGAGCCTCGACCTCCTTGGGATCTAGTTTGAGGACCTCCAGCTTGTGTTTTTTCTACTTCAGGGACAAAAAGTGCAAAAAAAAAGTTTCTAAATACATCCCAGTCACATAAGCCTTTCTTACCTTGTAATATTTGACTGGCAAGTCCTTCAAGCAGATTTAAATCCTGTGGCCATGCCAACTTGCTTGTAACTTTCCATTTCAGTCAGTGTGAACCATCAGCATTAGCACAGCATAATACTGAGAAGTAGGCTTTACTGAGGTTACAGCCTGGTGCCCTTCCTGCTGAAAGGCTAGTGTGTTTGAAGGAAGTGAGCACCAAAATAGACCAATCTTATCAGCATTGTAGAGCTGATATTTAAGGAGCTTCTCACTGTCTCTCAGATCATTTAACAATAATCCGAATGGGTCAACATTGTCCAAGGGTATGCTACCAGCCTTGCAATAGGTCTCGTTACTCAGTCCATAGAGGTTATGGAAATGCCAAGACCAACTATGGCTTGCTTGAGGTTCTGTGTTCATAGGTTTTGCTTACCTATTAGCAGCAGAGCAAAGATCAGCACCTTGAACATAAACATCAACAGCATGTTTTTAAACATACCAGTAATACACTACTTCGTCAAGCTTTTTATTTGGGGCTGTTGTCATATACTTTTGAGGACCACTTGTTGAACACTTTTGGCTAGAATCTACACTCATCTTAAGAGCATATGCTGTAAGTTTTCCCTTGCTTATATGGATACCAGACACTGTTTCTTAACACCATAATCCTCACACATATGACACTGAGATGCTTTTGTTATTTTATTCACCAAGAAACAGGACAAGTGCCTTTTGACATGGTCCTTAATCACTTAGATGACCCATTATTATACAGACACACCAAGCTCAACCTTCCTTGTTGCTTCAGGTTTCTGCTTAGCACTCAGACTCACACATTTCCTCTTGGCACCACCACTTGCTTTAGAGGTCATTGTTAATTGCACTTCACTTAATATGTTAATAAAGTCACAAACACTGTAAATCCAGGAAATATTGGACACCAAATTACGAGTGTACTTGCAAACAGTGTGGACAGTAAGCTGATGCGGCCAGCCTATGCCTCAGGCAACAACAAAATGGCCAAATCCTGGACATAGCCCTTTGGCCTGTACCAGACAAATGCCAAATGGTCCATTGGTTCTGGAGACTACTTGACACTACAGTTAATAGACAAAATCCATTCCAACAGACCTTTTCTGTTTTGTTTGCTGGATCCTGCTGTTGTTTTGCCAGTTTTTGTTGCTTCTGAGGTTTTTACTGCATATTTATGGAAAGGACTGAACCACACAGGCTATAAAATTGTGTAATTTGTTAACCTTACAACAAATTTGTAACTGATGATAAATTGTACACTTTAACCCATTCATTTTTTTCCCCTTCATCATTCCTTTTTGCACTTTCCAGGATTAAAAAAAAGGTACAGTGGAACCCCGGTTTTCGTCTTTAATCTGTTCCAGAAGGTCAGCCGAAAACTGAAGTAATATTTCCCATAAGAAATAATGTAAATCCAATTAATCCGTTCCAGACACCCAAAAATATTAACAAAAAATACATTTAATAGAGAATAACTATAGTTTTACATACAGAAAACAATGAGAAATAAATATAAAGCACTAATGAAATGGATAAATGAACATTTAAATCACTTTTACCTTTATTGAAGACTCATGTTGGCGTATGGAAGATGGCAAGGAGGGGAGAGGTTATCTCTACCACCATCACTACCACCCCCTACCACCATCACTACCACCCCTACCACCATCACTACCACCCCCAACCACCATCACTACCACCCTCTACGAGTAACAAAGGCAGACTGCGTCATGTGCGCATGAGCAACTGCGTCCCGTGGGCAAGCCGACGCGTCTGGTATGGACGATTTCCAAGCGGATGTTCAACGGACCGGATGAAAACCAGGGTTCCACTGTACCTGCAGTTTTACCTGCATATAGTATTACCTTCAGCACATTTCAGAAGTAGAGTAAAAGATTCCAGTACAGTAGTATATAAATTAATATTTGCAACAGGGTGTTACTGTTGTTTTTAAGATACAGTATTCACATAAAGTGCTAAACTGTTAATTTTGTAGAAATACACTGTCAGCTAAATTATGGTAGAGTACTGTCAGATGCCTCTAATTTTACTATTTAAAAAAAAAAGTTTTGTTGGTCTTGTAGAACATAATTTCTTGTTTTTCCAAAAGGTTCTCGTGTACTTATTACAGTACAGGCCTACTTTTACTGGGAAATAATCTCCCTCTCTCCTACAAAATCTAACCTGAGCCTCACTATCCTTGTAAAAAAACTCTTCACTGCTTTCAGTAACCTACCTCCTATACCATACACCTGCAACATCTGCCACATTGCCCCCCTATCCACCCAGTATTTTGATCTATAATGGAAATCTCATTATATGAGGGCATGTGACTAGGATCTGTGAATTGGCTTTGACACTATGGCTGTTTCTGCCTTAGGGTGCTGGTGCTTGTTTCCTAAGATGTTGTAGTGTCTTAATTATAAAAATATGAAATGATACTATGGTAGATACTGTATAGTTAAATCTTTCTTACTACATCGCCATAACACAGTTATGAAACTTCTTGCAGTGTATTTGTCTGTTTCTGCCTATTCTTTTTGTTTTATTCATGTAATATCTTTTATTTATATTCATAACAGATGCAGCTTGCCATGATGTTTTGTGAGGAGGCTGCTGCTCGTATCAAGAAAAGAGTAAAAGATATTGAAAATGGACCATTTATCAACAGTGACTCTACCTACATGAAAATTGCTGACACACTCATTGAAAATAAAGGATATGCTGCTGAGCATCCTTTGACACGTGTCTTTTGGTGATACATTACTAACATTGGTGAAGCAGCTTCAGTTAAATCTGGGCATTACATGTAGTTGATACAGTACCATTTATTCCTTGACCTAGGATTTAACCTAACATGCAAAATAAGAAATTTGTTGAAAATTTATTATAAATGAATACATGTATAATGATTCTAGTGGGGTGATAGGGGTATCTGAACCCATGGTTTGGCAGTCCTAAAATTACCAATTCATCTCTCTATTCAACTGCCAAGGAACTGGGTTGGTAATTGTATGACTGCTACACTGTGGACTTTGAATCTTGTCACTCCATTTGCACCACGTGAAATATGTAGAATATACAGTAGTGGTACCTCGAGTTACGAACTTAATTTGTTCCAGAAGGCTGTGCGAGTGCCGTTACCGAACGAATTTGTTCCCATAAGGAATAATTAAATTAGATTAGTCCGTTTCAGACCCCCAAAAATACACTTACATAATTGTTCGAGTTGGGAGCTGTTCGAAACTCTAAGTCCCATTGTTTATGTATATAACTATTTTTAAAACTCTTCCTTTTTAATAGTTTTAAATACGGTATGGTATACATAATTGATAGTTTTCTGGCTTGTGTGAATCATCCATTTCTGAAGAAAATAATTATGGCTTAAAATTTCAGTGTAAATAAGAGATACATTGTATAAACTTAGATTATTTTCATACACCTCAATTAACTTAATGCTGTATAATAGACATTACTCTTAAAAGAATGGACCCCTTCAAAGAGAAAGGGGCCCTTGCTGCAGCAAAAGTGCTCTTGATCAAAAGAATTAGATAATTTCTCCCTTTCTTTGGATCAAGTCTTAACATATTGTACCCCCAGCCCTCCTTTTAACCTCATTTGTGAGAATATTTTCCCATTTTGTAAAATTCACTTAGACAGAAGGGAAAAGGAACTGCTATCAACCCTGTTCTCATGTGACTTCCATTGGTAGTGCTGAGGTGGTTGTGCCACCACCCAATAGAAATTGGATCATGTAAGGATGTGCCAGGTAAATATCTGGCGAGATGTCAAGTGGCTAATTGCCGGGACCTCTGATAGGGAAAATACTACTACTACATGTTGTCCTACCACAGATTCTCTCCATCCCTTCTGCCACCCCAGATACCCAGTAGTGTCCTATACTCTCATTCCTCTGTCCAACCCTTATGCCTCCAACCTACAGCTGTCCTTTCAACCCTTATGGCATACCACACTCTTGAAGAGTTCCATAACCTTTCACTAAGCCCAGCAACAGTAGTAACTTTCCTTCACATGCTCTTTATCTCACAAACTACAGTGAAACCTTGATTTAATGGACTAATAAGGATGAGTGTGTGTGTTTAGTAATGCTAGTTGTTCATTAACCCTCTTGCTGTTCAGTCCTCCCAAATTAATATTGTTCTGTGTTCACTTTAAAAAAAAAATTCCTTTGAAATGGTCAAGTAAATATGAAAATTGATGGAAAACTTACAGAATTACGCAGGCGCAAAATTAGCAATCTGGGTGCAATTCACACATTGGAGATTTTGCCTGTTTAAGTCATATTTTAAGCCAATTCTGTTGTTTCCATTTGATCAAATTCATAGCTATTTCACTAGTATGCCTTCAGTTATGTTGATTGACACAAAAAATCCTCTCATTCAACTATTACAACTACCCTATGAAGTGCACAGAATTCAGTAATTTAGCCGATTTTACACAAAAATGCTAATTTTAAAATAGTCCAAAATAAACATTGCAGACATTCCTGACACTAAAATATTTCAGCTGTTCATTAATCATGTCCCTAGGCCTATCCTGTATTACACTTCCCTCTTATTTTGAATTCATATCATCACACAAAAAACTCAAAGGTTTGCCATATTTCTTGGATAAAATATAACCAGTAATGATTGGTTGTGGCTTGGGGCATCCCAATAATTAACTCACACCTAATAAAACTAACCATAAAATGGACTGGGGGTGTAGGGGGTCTTACCCATCCTCCAGAAAATCGGCAAAAATTGAATATTTCTGCTACTTTGAGGCAGATTTCAAGCTACTTCTGGTCCTAGAACCAAGGAAAATTGTGTATTTCAGTAGTATGTCTTCCATTCTATAAAATGATACAAAGAAAACTGGAGTGTGCTCTATATGGCTTATGACTACATTTCTGACTTATGACTACATTTTTGCTCATTATGTATAATTGTCAAGGCACATTTGTGACTTGCAGTGGTACAGGACTAACTAAAATGCCCTCACAAGTTTTCCTTTCTTAAGAGCAGGCTATTTGTGAATTCCCATATCAGTTTGTCCATGTACTAGTTTAAGAATATAGGCAAATTATTTAAAAAAAAAAGTACAGGACTAGTAAACATACTGTATCTAGGTAAACAGGTAAGTTCAAAAATCCATTAAAATGTACATTTTTTTTTTTCCTCCAACAAGTCGGCCGTCTCCCACCAAGGCAGGGTGACTCAAAAAAAGAAAGAAAATCTCCAAAAAGAAAATACTTTCATCATCATTCAACACTTTCACCATACTCACACATTATCGCTGTTTTTGCAGAGGTGCTCAGAATACAACAGTTTAGAAGCATATACATATAAAGATACACAACATATAAACTAATATATTATTCACATTTTCTCAGTTCATTTGTTCATAAGAAAAAGAAATTTTTTAGGTTTTGTGATCTAATTCCTTCACTGTGCAGCATTAAAACCCTAGGTAGCCCCATGTGGCACATTATAACAGTAGATAATGAATGCTCAGCATATTTAATGAGGAATAAAATGGGCCACAATTGTAAACAAAAAGCTGTGAAAAGGCTGCTTGAAAATAATTCTAAATGTTGTAGACATTTAGAAAGGAATCAAGAGATAGCTACAACCACTGGAAACATTTAAAATATCATACAGTATTACAAACTATAGACCATAACTCAATTCCTGTAGTATAACTAGAAATAGGTAATCTTTCGTAGTTTTTTTTTTTTTTTTTTTTTTTTTTTTTGACACATTGGCCATCTCCCACTGAAGCAGGGTGACCCCCCCCCCCCCCCAAAAAAAAAAGAAAATCACCGAAAAGAAAGAAAATACTTTCATCATCATTCAACACTTTCACCTCACTCATACATAATCACTCTTTTGCAGAGGCACTCGGATACGACAGTTTAGAAGTCCCTCCAAACTGCCAATATCCCAAGCCCCTCCTTTAAAGTGCAGGCATTGTACTTCCTGTTTCTAGGGCTCAAGTCCGGCTAACCGGTTTCCCTGAATCCCTTCACAAAATATTACCCTGCTCATACTCCAACAGCCCTTCAGATCCCAAAAAACATTCGTCGCCATCCACTATACAACACGTTCACGCATGCTTGCTGGAAGTCCAAGCCCCTTGCCCACAAAACCACCTTTACCCCCTCCCAGCCTTCCTTCCCCTACAGATTTATATGCTCTCCAAGTCATTTTACTTTGATCCATTCTCTCTGACTAAAAAACCTCAACAACTCCTCTTCAGCCCTCTTGACTAATATTCGTAGTAATTCCACACCACCTCCTAATTTCCACAATCTGAATTCTCTGCATAATATTTACACCACACATTGCCCTTAGACAGGATATCTCTACTGCCACCTCCTCGCTGCAGCATTTACAACCCAAGCTTCACACCTATATAAGTGTGTTGGTACCATTATACTTTCATATATTCCCTTCTTTGCCTCCATGGATACCGTTTTTTTGTCTCCACAGATACCTCAACGCACCACTCACCTTTTTTCATTCATCAACTCTATGGTTAACCTCATCCTTCATAAACCCATCCGCTGACAAGTCAATTCCCAAATATCTGAAAACATTCACTTCTTCCATACTCCTATATTTCAGTATTTTAACAATTTGTAGTTAGTGTACTGATTTAAACTAGCACTATTACAGTAGAACACCCTGTATCCATGGATTCAGTATCCACAGTTTCAGTTATCAAGTTTTCTATGGCCCAAAAATAACCCTTAATTTTTGCTTCATAATGGCCCCAAAAGTGCAAAAGTAGTAATGCTAGCAGTTCTTCGAAGCTTCCCATCAGTTAAAAAGTGCTAATTCTATAATTCTTCTTTCAACACATCGGCCGTATCCCACCGAGGCGGGGTGGCCCAAAAGAAAAAACGAAAGTTTCTCCTTTTACATTTAGTAATATATACAGGAGAAGGGGTTACTAGCCCCTTGCTCCCGGCATTTTAGTTGCCTCTTACAACATGCATGGCGTACGGAGGAAGAATTCTGTTCCACTTCCCCATGGAGATAAGAGGAAATAAACAAGAACAAGAACTAGAAAGAAATAGAAGAAAACCCAGAGGGGTGTGTATATATTATACGCTTGTACATATATGTGTAGTGTGACCTAAGTGTAAGTAGAAGTAGCAAGACGTACCTGAAATCTTGCATGTTCATGAAACAGAAAAAAGGACACCAGCAATCCTACCATCATGTAAAACAATTACAGGCTTTCGTTTTACACTCACTTGGCAGGACGGTAGTACCTCCCTGGATGGTTGCTGTCTACCAACCTACAACCTATAAATTCTATAATTATTTTGCATAATTTATCAATTAAACTTTATCATAGGTATGTATGTAAACGAGAAATTATTATATATAGGGTTCGCTTCTATCCACAATTTCAGGTATCCACGGTAGGTCTTGGAATGTATCCCCTGCGGATATAGGAATCCATATTCCCTTTGCATTTAGTTCAAATTACTGGCCTAAAGATCACTAAAAATTTGGGTGACCAATTCATAGCCCATAGCCTCAAGAAGAGAAATGTACATCTCCTGACCTTCCTTCCCTCAAAATAAATACTGTACTTTAAGTTTCCTCTCCTGGAAAAACATGCCATTCATGAACCAGGCTGCTCAGTTATTTTTTGGTCTGCTGACCTATGTGGTACTGCCACAAACATGTTACTGTCACTGTTCTTGATTTCATGCAGCTGACAGAACTACACTTCAGTGAACAAGATTTGAGGCAGAGGTTTATAGCCACAGGTAGCCTCAGAGACCACTGAAAAATAAGCTGTGCATTAATGAAACAACCTGGCATACCATTTTCACTATAGCCCCAATCAGTTTTAGTATATCAGTGGATACTATGTACTAATATTTGCAAGGAAGTTTGCAGTGATTATAACTTAATGGTGGAGACCCAGTGTACCACTAATGTATGCACATTTGCTCTCTATTATAATAAAAAAAAGAGCGCTAAACCACATTTTGGCTTAGCGCTTCTTTTTGATTATAATAATAATAAACCACATTTGCTCTCTAGATTTAAGTAATTAACCCAGAGCTTTTCAAAACAGGCTGGCAGAATGAAGGATCTGGCTTGAACTGAAAAGATTGGAAAATCATGAAAAAAACTATGGGGGGCTTTCCTAGTCTATTGTCAACTGTCATTGAACCCACTGGGTTGACACCTTCAATATGTGTAAGGATTAGCAGTGGGGAGTGGTAAACCTGTAGGATTATACAGCGCTTGTGTGGGGGGGATGGAAGGTATTCAGACTCGATTTAGGGAACCGGAGCACATATCCAATTCCCTAGATCAAGAGCCCCTCACCAGTGTCAAGGAACCTCCCTTGAGAGGGAAGAGACCAAAATTTAGTAGCCAGTGTGTTTATTAACTGTGATAGTCACTGGTCTGTTATGTACTGCCATGCATTATTTTATTTCTGGAGTTTACCATGTCAGTTGAATGACTTGAGCTCACTACATTGACATTGGTCACTGCAATGAACTCGAGCTCAAAGAAATCACCTTGTTAGCTGTAGAATACGAAGGAGCATCACTACCTAATACAGTACTGGCTGGTTTACTCAGGAGTCATAACTTTGTGGATGTATTTGATAGTCTCAAAAGTCTCCATTTTCAAGGAATTCTTGACATTATTTGAAAGCTAGAATACAGAAAACTTTTAAGACTTCTTATTTTGCACAAACTATTAACATCCCAAACAATTTTCATCACTATACTTAAATATATCAAGCCTTGGACTAAGGGATTGCCCTGTACCCACAAAATTACAAGTATTGACAAAGTAATATTATTATTATTATTATAATCAAAAAGAAGCGCTAAGCCACAAGGGCTATACAGCGCTGCAGGGTAGGGAAGGAAGCAAGGGAATTGGATGGCAGAAGGGAGGGGGGATGATCAGCAGGTTACAGAAAACAGCGGGGCAGGGGATAGTACGGGGGTAGAGGGTAGCAAGAGATTCAAGTAGAAAGGGCTGAAAGTATCAGAATCTGTGAAGTAAGTCAGTCGTTGTCAAAAAGTCAATGAGAGAGTCCGGATGAAAGGTGGGTCCATCAGCGAGAAGGGAAGGTAAAGAGAGAGCAGCGGGGCGAAGACGACGACAGAGGTAAATTCTGCGTGCTCGTTGATAAAGTGGGCAGTCCAACAGAATGTGGCTGACTGATAATGGAGCTTGGCAATTCTCACAGAGAGGAGCAAGACGCCTCTCCATGAGATATCCATGAGTAAGACGAGTATGGCCAATGCGAAGACGGGAGAGAGTAGTCTCCCAACCTCGACACTGGTGATAAGAAGACGGCCAGTAACCTATACTCGGTTTAATAGACTGAAGTTTGTTGCCAAGCATAGTAGAC
Source organism: Cherax quadricarinatus (assembly GCF_038502225.1). Lineage (NCBI taxonomy): Eukaryota > Metazoa > Arthropoda > Malacostraca > Decapoda > Parastacidae > Cherax > Cherax quadricarinatus. The sequence goes on along the minus strand of NC_091332.1, from coordinate 11,547,237 downwards.
CAACGTTGTTGCCAACGGGTGTGAAGGTGGGAAGATATTACAGCAAAATAGTCCGTACATGGAATACCTCTATAAGAAACTGGTAGGTCATGTACTGCTGACCGCGCAGCAGTGTCTGCCTGTTCATTGCCCTGTATGTCAACATGACCAGGGACCCAACAAAAAACAATATCTTTATGCTTAGTAAAGATGCAGCGTAGCCAAAGTTGGATACGGAGGACTAAGGGGTGAGGTGTATCAAATTTTTGTATAGCCTGTAAAGCACTAAGGGAGTCTGAGACAACCACAAATGATGACACAGGCATAGATGCAATACGGATAAGTGCTGTAAGGATGGCATATAATTCAGCAGTAAAAATACTAGCTGAAGATAGTAAATGCCCTTGTACGACGCTGTCCGGAAACACTGCTGCGAATCCTACGCCATCAGAAGACTTAGAGCCATCTGTGTACACAGCAATGGCATGAGAATGAGAGTGAAAGTGGTCAAGAAAAAGAGAGCGGGAAGCGACCGTAGACAGTTGGGCTTTCGAGCAAGGGAGGGAGAAAGAACAGACTCGAACAGCTGGAACTTCCCAGGGGGGTAGGGAAAAGTGAGATGCTACATGTACATAGAAAGGTGGTAGTTGAAGAGAAGACAAGAGCGAATGAAGGCGAAGAGAGAAGGGACGGAGTAAGCAGGGGCGGCGAACAAATAAAGAATGTCTACTAATATCAGTGACCATTCTATAAATGGAAGGATTGCGGAGATCATGAGAGCGTACATAGTAGCGCAGGCAATGGGCATCACGGCGATCGGATAAGGATGGAACGTTCGCTTCTGCATAGAGGCTTTCGACAGGGGAAGAGCGAAAAGCACCAAGGCATAAACGTAATCCTTGGTGATGAATGGGGTTAAGGCTAGAGAGAGTAGCAGGAGATGCCGCTGAATAGATCTGGTCACCATAATCAAGTTTCGATAAAATAAGGGTGGAATGTAGGTGAAGGAGGGTTCGACGATCAGCTCCCCATGAAAGATGAGCAAGGGTTTTAAGAAGGTTCAGCCGGCTGTGACAAGTTGCCTTCAGAGAGGTAATGTGAGGTTTCCAGGATAACCTACGATCAAAGAGGAGGCCCAGAAACTTGACTGTATCACGTTCAGGGATACGGGAGCCATAGAGGTACAAAGGATGATCGGAGATGACAGAGCGTCTAGTGAAAGTGATTTGGTGGGTTTTAGTGCTGGAAAATTTAAACCCATGTGTGGTGGCCCAATTGGAAACACGGTCGACTGCATGCTGGAGAGAAACTGTAAGGAGGTGACAGTCAGCGCCTGCACAGGCAATAGCGAAGTCATCAACAAAGAGTGATGACCAAATATTTGATGGAAGACTAGAGGCCAAATCATTAATAGCAAGGAGAAAAAGTGTTGTGCTCAGAACACATCCCTGGGGGACACCTTCAGCTTGGATAAAGTCCGGGGAGAGCACATTATTAACCCGAACACGGAAATGCCTGTCAGTTAAAAAGTTCTTAAGGAAGGATGGTAGATTGCCTCGAAGGCCTAAGGAGTGGGCTTGAGCTAAAATATTATACCTCCAAGTTGTGTCATATGCCTTCTCAAGGTCAAAAAATATGGCAATAACTGAGTGGTTATTCGCAAAGGCATTACGAACATACGTATCCAAGCGCAGTAAGGGGTCTATGGTAGAACGTCCCTTACGAAAGCCATATTGACGAGTGGAGAGACTGTTGTGTGTCTCTAAATACCACACTAAACGTCTATTTACTAGACGTTCCATTACTTTGCAAACTGCACTGGTAAGAGCAATGGGACGATAGTGGGAGGTTTCATGTCCCGTAGTGCCTGGTTTGCGGAAAGGGAGAACAATGGCGGATTTCCACAGCTGTGGAAGAACTCCTTGTGACCAAATAAGATTGTAAAGGCGTAATAGGACTGCAAGGGCTGACTGATGTAAATGTTGTAGCATACGAATATGAATGTCGTCGGGCCCAGCTGCCGATGATCGACAAGCTGAGAGTGTTGCCTCCAGTTCTTGAAGTGTAAAAGGCACATTATACTGTTCTTCTCTGAGAGAAGAAAAGTCCAAGGGTGCTAACTCTCTGGCAGACTTTGAGGAAAGAAATGAGGGGCATAGATGGAGTCCCTGAGAAATACGGACCAGATGATTGCCAATTTCATTGGCAACATCTAGTGGGTTTGCTATATCAACACCGGCAACCCGCAGAACAGGAGCCGGGTCAGGAGAATATTTACCACTCAGTTTTCGTACTTTTTTCCAGACTGCACTCATAGAGGAAGCAGAGGTGATGGTGGAGACATAATCTCGCCAGCAAGTGCGTTTAGCGTCACGGATGACACAGCGAGCGATCGCACGCTTCTGTTTAAAATCAAGGAGTCGCTCTGTGGTTCTATTGTACCGGTACCTGCCCCATGCAGCGCGTTTCAAACGTACTGCACGAGCACAAGCAGGAGACCACCAAGGCACGCATTTCTGAGAATGCCTGCCCGAAGTTTGGGGTATAGAATGAGAAGCTGCGGTGAAAACGGAGGACGAGAAGAGGTGTAAAAGCTCATCGATGGAGGACGAAGAAGGAACCTCTTTAAAAACAGTCAGGTGTGAGTAAAGGTTCCAATTTGCCCGATTAAATTGCCAGCGTGGGGTGCGAAGAGGTGGCGAATATGAAGGGGAAGTAAGAATGATTGGGAAATGATCACTGTCATGTAAGTCCGGGAGAACAGACCAAGTGAAGTCTAATGCGGCAGAGGAAGAGCAAACTGAGAGATCGATGCAAGAGAGAGTATGAGTCCGAGGATCAAAATGGGTGTGAGTACCTGTATTTAAAACATGGAGGGGGTGGGTGGCAAGAAAAGCCTCTAACTGAATTCCACGGGAATCACAGTGAGACCCCCCCCAGAGGAAATGGTGGGCATTAAAATCACCAAGTAACAGAATCGGTGGCGGTAATGACGAAACAAGGAAGGCAAAATCCGGAATAGATAATGCCCGAGAAGGAGAGAGATATAAAGAACAGAGCGTATACCACCTATGTAAGTGGATACGGGCTGCTGTGTAATGCAGCGAAGTATGAACAAATAGCTGATGGTACGGAATATCAGTGCGGAGAAGAAGGGCACTTTCATTAAAGGTCCCATCAGGAAAAGGATCTGAAGAATACAATAAATTATAGCCTGAGATGTGAGAAATAACAGCAGAGTGTAATTTTGGTTCCTGTAAGCAAACACCAACAGGGGCAAACTGGGAGAGTAACATCTGAAGCTCACCCCGATTACCCCTGAGGCCGCGTATATTCCACTGTAAAAAGGCCATGATTGGCAATGATAAAGATACTTGAAATCCGCAGGTAAGGGTTCCTACGGACTAGAAGGGTTAGAAAAGTCCACATGCGGAGGCAGTGGAAAATGTTCAAGCAGCGAAGGAACGGTGCGCTGTGAAGAAAGGAGTTGCGCAGATGGAGCAGAGGAGAGAGAAAGAGCGGAAGGTGGATCAGTGTCCATTGATGGTTTGGTCTCTGCAATATATTCAGAGATTGCTTCAAGTGTTTCGGAATTCAGAGATGTCGTATGGGAGACAATATTGGGAATGGTAGGGGGAGGATGAGTAAAGATTGGAACTGTATTGGACTGTACCAAGGTAGGGGGGGGCGAAAGGGTGGAGGGAACTGGAGAAGCGTGGCAGGGGACAGAAGAGACAGGAACCTGGGAGGTGGCAGAAGAGGAAGAAACTTGGGAGGGAACAGGGGAGGAAGGTACATTACGAGGAGGAGGGTGAACCTCTGCACTTGTAACTGAGCCAGTGAGAGGGGAAGAACTAGGGACAGAGACAGGAAGGGTAAAATGAGGAGGTGGAAGATGGGTAGGAGGTGTTACCGGACCTTTTTTTGACTTTTGAGAAGTAGAGGGACGATTGGGAAGAGGTGTCGTACGAGGTCTCGTCGATACTGAGGCTTGTAAGAGAGAACTCGAAGAAGCGAGATTAGACTGAGGCGTTGAAGTAGGGACGTCTGAGCCGAGGACAGCAAAAGGATTAGATACAGGAGTGATTATGGGAGAGGTAACCACAGAGGTGGGTGTAGAAGATGGGATACCAGAAGTGGGGGGACGTTTTGAAACACGGGAATAAGAAACACGTGGGAGTCTCCCTTGGAGGCGGAGATGAGAAACTGCCATGGCATAAGGGAGACCTTCTGTCTCTTTGAGGTAACGGATTTCCCGCTCGTTTAAATAGACCTGACAACGGCGAGAGTACGAAGGGTGAGCCTCATGACAGTTAAGGCAAGAGGGAGATCGATTGCAAGACGTATTAGAATGGTCATCGGCACCACAGACTGGGCATTCGGCGATAGATCTGCAATATTTCGCTGGATGGCCAAATCGCCAGCAATTTCTACACTGTTGTGGTGTAGGGATCACCTTTCGAACTTGTAACCGATGTCCTGCTATATAAACTGAGGATGGGAGTTCTCGGCTGTCAAAAGTTAAACGAGCCACATTGCTAGGGTATCGTCTCCGCCCACGGGCAGGAAGAACGTAAGTGTCTACCTTGAGGATTGGGAGATCTTGGAGTTCCAGCTGTTCTAGAATGTCGGTGCCACATGTCTGGAAATTTTGTTGAACTATGGTATGGGGCAGAATGACGGTACCACTACAAGAATTGAGGGAATGATGTTTTTCAAGGGTGACAGGAACAGTATCTATATGGGAAAGACGAGAGAGCTCACGAGCCTGGGTAGCATTCTGTACGGTAATGATGCGCGTACCGCTCTTAAGAGCATGAAAAGAAATATCTTTACCAACATGGCGTAGGAGTGCCTTGCCAATACTATGGTCAGAAAGATAGGCAGTAGAGGAAGTTGGTCGTAAAGTGAAGAATTTAGTCCACTGTTCAGTCTGAAACTGAGCGTGGAAAGGTAGTGAAGGACGTGTCGATCGTTTCTGAGAAGAACGAGAAGGTGAAGGTGGAGAAGTATCATCAGCAGGTAATTGTCGTTGACGTTTAGGCGTGGGACCAGAGTTGGTCCGACGTGGAACGGGTCGGCGATTTGAAAATTGCCGCACCGTAGAGGGAGAGGCCGGAAGCATAGTCAGAGGAGAGCGAAGGTCTGATAAATCGAAGGAGTCAGTCGAGGCCTCAGTATCTGAAGCGGGTGAGGAAACAGCACCGGCAATAGGTACAGAGGCATGAGGAATGTCTGAAGAGTGGTCCAAAGACGAGGCGGGGTCAGAACGGGGTGCGGTATCAAGAAGGGGCCCGGGGGTACCAGGTTCATGGACTAGGGCTGCCATGGTTAAGTTACTTCTTTCTTTTTGTTTTTAAGAAAAAAAAAGAAAGAAGAAAAGAAAATAAAAATAAAAAAAAGAAAAAAAAAGGGGGGACCGGGGAGGGATAGTTCCTAGGAGGAATGAAAGGGCCAGAAATCTCCCTCCGCGCCCAAGAGGACCTCAGCACCGCAAGTAGCGCAGATGCAGCATGGAACCCGTGCCATACCCTACCCATCATGCTAGTAAACTGACAATCCGGGATAGCAACCTCACATCTGCCGAGCTACCTCGGTGGACAAAAGAGAGGGCGGCCGGATATCCGCCACAAAGCATACCTCCTTCGGCCACCACCCCCGGAATCCGAAAGGTGGCTTCCAGAGATACACTCGTCGCCCGAAAGACACCCAAAGCTACTCCGGGATACCGGAGAGGGATCGGGACATCCCCAGGCGATCCAGATTCCACGGCAAACTACGCCACCGCTAAGAACCTCAACGGAATGGGATGGACCCCGGTATCCTTTCTCCTACCCAGGAACTAGCGCGCCTGTGGGAGAAATCCCAAAGGACAAAAAGAGGAAGGGCAAAAGGGAGGAGTGGGGAGGAGGAGGAGGAAAGGAAAAAGGGGAGGATGGGGTAGGGGAGGGGAGATTGGGGGGTAATTAGGTTCGGTCTGAGGAAGAAGACCGATAGGTCTAATTCCTCAGACCAAGAGCCTCTTCACCACGCCAAGGAGCCCCCCTTGAAGAGGGACAAAGTAATAAATTGCCCAATATAAACAAGGGTGGATCTTATCTGATAACACTTTCAATAACTTAATTAAATAGCAAGACATCCAGTTGATCATACAAAACATACCATAATCACAACTAATTAAATTATTCATCTAGTTCTGATGCAGTGTACCTGCACAAGTTCTTTTTTCTGACACAAAATACAAGATGTCACAGCAACTCATACTCTCACTCCACATTTTTCAAAATACTATAATTCTATGCCATCAGCAAGTGATTTTTATACCATTAGACATCATTTCACAACTACCTAAAATAAAGTTGCATATAAAAAATGAGTTACAGCAATACATATGAATATAGCATTAAAGATAATTTAATTGATTGTCAACACACCACAGAACTTTTAAGTGCTAAACCCAATAGGATCATATAGCACTGTAAGGAGGGATTAGCTAAAGGAGGAATAATAGCTTACAAAACACCACATCAAAATATTTAAAGGATTTCAGCATTGTTGATTTAAGCTATTGTGAAGTAGAGATAAAATAAAAGATAAAGGGATAGTTAATAAGGTGCTAGAACAGAGATAAACATTTTATTTTAGATTTCAGTTATAATAAATAGTATCACTTTCAGGGGATAAAAACATTACCAAGAAAAAAAGGTGAAAAAGATACTTAAAGGTGGCTTAAGTTTCAGAAATTTTATGAAGACTGCATTCTTATGGGAACTAAAACAATATTCCTGCCTAGTGAGATCAATGTGATGCCTCATCAAGCCACACAACAAAATTCACAGTACTGTACACACAGGCATAATAGTTCCCTGACAAAATGAATACACACACAAGTACTACTGAGCCATAGCACCTTACAAATCATGAAAATTCTAAATACTACAAGTCTAGCCCACCTTTATAATGAAGTACAGTACCCCCATCCTCCCACACCCCATTTCACATAATGGTGGCGATACTTAAATTTGCTCAGGTATTGTAAGGCCATATCCAAACTTTAGCTGATCTCTAATAAGATGAGCTCCTTTTGTCAATCAAATGGGTATTTGTGAGGAATAAAATGTCAATGTGGAAAAAACCAAGGTAGAGCTTAATCTACACCTAACATGCAGAATCCTTAAAATACAATGTAAAATACATCATTACCAATTCCACATTCAACAGCATCTTAACCCTCCAGCTACAACTAAATTCCTGTTATAACATCCAATTAGTCTGGCAAACTTTACCCGTGATACAAATTTGTACAATATTACAGTTGGTAGTGTACCTAACCCTGGTACTGCACCTATATATTATTATTATTATACTATTTAGAGGAAGTGCTAAACCTGCAGGGGTCATTCACCACCTGAAGAATAGGGAGTAACTAGGTTTAATCCAAGGAAGGGAAGAGCAAGTCAAATTCCTTAGATAATGAGCCCATCACCAGCATCAAGGAACCTCCCTTGAGGGGTGCTGTACTTGTATAAATCGTTGCTGTACTTAAATCACTTTTCACCTGTATTTCTTTGACAAGAATTATAATACAATGCACTTTGCAACTTAAGTGGTGCCTCTTCTGATATTATCATTAAATACTTATGATTTTTTTTTCCTGGGTATCAAGGGCATCCATATACTATCACTATCCATAGGATAGTGATAGTTATATATATATGGATAGTATAAATGTTAAGTCAAAGCCCCCAGCCATAAGCTAGTGGTTATTGATGCCCTATATCCACAGAAAGAGCTAAAACCACATGGGTCATTAGTGTTGCATAAAGGGCATTTCTGAAGTCACATTGAAAGCAGAAGAGTTGAATGCCAGCACAACGGTGCAGTAAATCAGTGTCAGTTTAAAAGGTAGAGACAATCAACACTACAGCTTTCAGAGAGAAGGGTAATAAACACATCAGGGAGCTGGGGAGGTCGAAAGAGTCAGCATCCTTCCTGGTGAACAGATCAATCAACAAAAGATGTTGGACTCTCAGCATGATGTGACAATTCTCCCTGGGCATCTTTCCATGAAAGACCATATGCGAGAAACAGTTATGAGAGTATTACTTCCCAAAACTGACAGTGAAGGAACAATTATTACCTAATTGTAGTTTGATTAAATACTGTCCAGATAGTTGGTCACTAATACACACCAACAACATAGCCAGCAAGCTCAACCCCTGCTAGAGTAAAGTGGATACCAGTTTGTGACTAAATGGGCAAAATTTGGGAATCTGTTTACATTGTTACTATATGTACTGTATTATACTCAGAAAATATCAAAACCACTATTGAGTACTGTAAGGCAAGCAAGGTAAACAGAAGTGAGTAAGAGAGGGAAGTGCTGAGGGCACGCCAAGGAAGGAGATGGCTGACGTCAGGCAAAGTGAAAGTCAAGGTCAGGTCAAACAACGAGTGTCCTAAAATTTAAAGCATATGACAATATACTGGCATTATTATAATAAAAAATGAAGCATTAAACCTACAGGGGTCATACAAACACTATACTGGCAGAAAATAATATAAAAACAATAAACAAAAATATACAAACAACATATTACTAAACAATAAATTGTACTCAATGCCCATAGTAGTAATTCTCTTGTAACATGCACGTATATAAAAATATTTTCTGTATAAAACAGGTACAAAAATAATATAGTACTATGTATAATCAAAGTATTAAACTCGAAGGGGGCATACAGGGCTACAGGCAGGTACGTGCTAAAGGAGGAATATGCACAGGTTAGGGAGCAAGAGGCAGGAACATGTATGTGTAAGGGTTAGTGGAGTAGGTGAAAGTGCAAGAGATAAAGTAATATCAACGAATGGTGCAAGGAGTTAGTTTCTGTTAAAAAGTCAAAGAATCTGCATCAAAGGTGGAACTCTGAGCAGTTTGCTAGGGCAGCTGAGACGTTTGAAGTTAATCATGTGCACCCGCTAATGAGATAATCTATTAAGATATGGTGAACTGACAATGCAACCTGACAGTCCTCAGAGAACAATACCAAGTGTTTTTCCAAAAAGTGTCCATGAGATGCAAGTGGCTCATACACAGGTGGGAGAGAGCAGTTTCCCAAACATGACAGAGGTGGGAAGATGGTTGGAAACTGAAACACAGTTTGACCAAAACCAGTTTAATGTGGGCCAATTCCGATCACCACTGTTGCCAGCGGTTGTGAGGTTGTCAGAAGATCACTGAAACAAAGACTCGTGTGAAACTGGGAGGTCATGAACAGTTAGCCGAGAAGCCGAGTCTGCTTGTCCAATACCCCAAACATCGATGTTTCCAGGGACCCAGCAAAAACATGTTTGTCTTTACTGGAAATATGGCATAACCAATGTTGTATATGAACGACAATGGAATAAGGGAAATCAAATTTCTGGATAGCCTGTGACACACCTATGATGTGGACAACAATGCAATGTGTAAGATGGCCATGAGAACTGCATACAATTCAGCTCTGAAAACACTGGTCAATTCCAGTATATGACCTTGGATGATGCTGCTTCTTTCAACAATCCAGCCGCATCCCAACAAAGCAGGGTGGCCCAAAAAATGCTGCATACCAAACACCACCAGGGGATTTAGAAGTATCCATGTACACTGCAATAGCATAAGAACGAGAATGGGAAGTGATCAAGAAAGAAGAGTGAAGTTACAACAGAAAACTGAGCTTTCACACAGTACAGGTAGAAAATCTAGGCATCAGAGTTGAAAACCATGAAGTAACCTAAGTGATCACAGAATTTTCAGTCATAAGAATACATTTTTTTTTTTTTTTTTTTTAGCATGTCAGCTGTTTCCCACCGAGGTAGGATGACCCAAAAAGAAGGAAAACCCCAAAAAGAAAAAAAAAAAAACTTTCATTATCATTCAACACTTTCATCATTGCTCATACATAATCACTCTTTGCAGAAGCACCCAGATATGACAGCTTAGATAGTCACTCCAAACTGCCAATATCCCAAACCCCTCCTTTAAAGTCCAGGCATTGTACTTTCCATTTCAAGGACACAAATCCAGCTAGCCGGTTTCTCTGAATCCCTTCACAAAATACAGTATTACCCTGCTCACACACTAACAGATCGCCAGGTCCCAAAAACATTATTCTAGCCACAGTGTACTGAATTTTCTTCAATGACATTTATACTGTTTATTCATCTAAAGTGCTAAATCTACATGGATCTTTCAGTGCAATGACTTGGAGGATCAATCTTGCATTTGTTAAACAGTGAGCAAACACTATTTGGGTGGACTCTCCTAGTTCTCATGATGTACTATTCATCCTTTTATTCATTTAATACTGATCTGATATATTCATCCTTAGGCAATAACTTTTCACAAGCAGCTGGAAGGTTAGAGATTCTCTTAAATGTATAAGTTTTTTAACAATTTTCCCCTAAACTAATCCCTTCTTGAAATAAGGGTATAACATATCACATGGAAATGCACTTGGTAAGAGAAAAATTTCTAAGTAAAGACTACTGTTCAAGCTAGGCAAGTGTAGATATCAGTGGCATCTGGTCCTTTAAGACTTTTGGGACATAGGCATATGAAAATATTACAGTTTTGTTCTGAATTTGGTGAAACATTTTTTTTTTTTTTCAACAAACCAGCTGTATCCCACCAAGGTAGGGTGGCCCAAAACAAAAAATGAAAGTTTCTCCTTTTAAATTTAGTAATATGTACAGGAGAAGGGGTTACTAGCCCCCGTGCTCCCAGCATTTTAGTCACCTCTTACGATACGCATGGCTTACGGAGGAAGAATTTTGTTCTACTTCTCCACGGAGATAAGAGAAAGTAAACGAGAACTGATAAGAAAACAGAAAAAACCCAGAAGGGAGTGTATATATATGTCTGTATATGCATGTGTAGTGTGACCTAAGTGTAAGTAGAAGTAGCAAGATGTACATGAAATCTTACATGTAAAACTTAAAATGCTTGACAAAAAATTTAAATGCAATCAATATATTTAAAAATAAAATGCCCCTATGACAGAATGGATACTTAAGACCAAGCTTTTTCAAGTCAATAGAGTACAAGGGAAATAGGGTGTATAAGTAAGAACTGTAAGAAGTGTAGGTAACCTAAGAGTGTGAACAACTGTAAAAGTCAAATCAGGTAGTCTGCCAAGCTAAGAGGGATTAGCAAACTAAAAATTACTTGATCTCTGTATCTATAAAATGATGGCCATAGTGAAGATTACAACTGATGTTAATATCCTGGTTTAACTAGGTCCTTTCAATGACAATGGAAATGGGTAAGTTTATGGTTAATCCTCAGAGCATAGGCAGAGTGGAAATATGGCTTTCAGTTGTGTTCCTGTCCCAAGCACCATCACACAGTTCCAGGAAGTTTTCATTGGCCAGGACTCCTGATCAGCCACTTGTTCCAAGGGCACCTACACAAACAAAGAAATTAGTGAGCGGACTCTAACAGAAAGACAGCTGAAAACCCTATTTTCTCTACTGCTTATTTTCTTGAGAGGAATAAATGTAAACTCACGGCTGTTTCACTAGCCAGAAGAAGGAACAGAAAATATCAGAATTAAATTTTAATCCTCACCATGGACAACATCATACACATACAAAAAGAAAAGGAATCTTTAATTGGCCAAATTTCTCTTGCAAATTCCTCGAGTTGACCTTTATAATTGTTCATGTGCTCAGATCAGCTGCATCTCTCCTACTTTGCCTATATAGTCTACATGGCTGCCAAACAAAATATTGTCTTAATCGAATGTATTCTACCATCATGTCATATTCTGCAACCTATCAGTATTCTGTACATTGGACCCCCTCGAATTCATAGTTCTGAATTTACAGCTTCAGTAATTCACGGATTTTTCCTCAGAACCTAATAATGGTTTATGGAAATCCCTACAAATTCACAAAATTTTTTTGAATTTTTCATGGCAATATAATTTTTTATGCGTTTTAATGCTAAATATTAAGAAAAATATAATTTAATAATTTTCTAACATAAATATTAACATAAATTCAGCAAAATTTCCATATAAAATACAGTGGACCCCCGGTTCGCGAAGTCATCGGTATCCGATAAATCCGGTATCCGAAGCATTATATCGCAAAAAATTTGCCTCGGTTCCTGTTACAAAACCCGGTATGCGACAAGATTCGTACGAGACGTGTCCACGTGTGGCCTGAACTGCCCCGTGTGTGCCAGTGTTTACAAGCCAGTCAGTGTGCGCGCATCTAAGGATACACTCGGTACATTCCATATTATCCATATTATCACTGTTTTTGGTGCTTGTTTCTGCAAAATAAGTCACCATGGGCCCCAAGAAAGCTTCTAGTGCCAACCCATTGAGACCAAGGGTGCTAATGACTATTGAAATGAAGAAAGAGATAATTGCAAAGTATGAAAGTGGAGTGCGTGTGTGATTACAAACTGTGATTACAAAACAGCGATCGCAAGTGTTAGAAAATATTGAGAGATTGTTACTGGTGTGGATAAATGAAAAACAGATAGCAGGAGATAGCATCTCTCAAGCGATCATTTGTGAAAAGGCTAGGCACTCTCCCCTCCTCCTATCCCATCAATGATCACAGATCTTCATTAAAGGTAAGTGTCAATTATTCTATTGTGATTATTCTATTGGTATTATTGTTATTGTAATTATTCTATTGCATTAAACTTAATATTTCATGTGGTAACAGTTTTTTTTTTTCATACTTTTGGGTGTCTTGCACGGATTAATTTGATTTCCATTATTTCTTATGGGGAAAATTGATTCGCTTTCCGATAATTTTGGTTTACGATGAGCTCTCAGGAACGGATTAATAACGTGAACCAGGGGTCCACTGTATAATACTGTAAATTTTTTACAGTACGTATACCAAAGAAACCGAGGTTGCATGAATTACAGTATACATGTATATGGGAGTAACATCGATATTTTACGTTCTAGAACTGCGGGAGACATAGCGATACAGTACTATACAGTGGACCCCTGGTATTCGATGGCATCGGTATCCAATAAATCCGCTATTCGATGCATTTTAACGCAAAAATTTTGCCTCGGTATTCGATGCGATTCGTACGAGATGTGTCCACGTGTGGCCTGAACTGCCCCGTGTGTGTCAGTGTTTACAAGCCAGGCAGTATGCGTGCATCTAAGGATTCATTCGGTACATTCCATATTATCACTGTTTTTGGTGCTTGTTTCTGCAAAATAAGTCACCATGGGCCCCAAGAAAGTTTCTAGTGCCAACCCTGTGGTAAAAAGGGTGAGAATTAGTATGGAAATTAAGAAAGATTTTGAAGGGTTTGGGGCTAACCCTGAAAAGCCTATGCCAGTTGTGGAATCCATTGTGCCTACTTCAAAAATTAAGGAAATGTGTGCAAAGTGGGTTGAACTGCAAACCTTTATGGATGAAAATCACCCTAACATAGCTATTGCAAGCTGTGCTGGTGACTATTACAATGACAATGTTGTGGCCCATTTTAGACAAATCTTAAAGGAACGGGAGGTACAGAGCTCTATGGACAGATTTGTTGTGCGACAGAGGCCCAATGACTCTCAAGCTGGTTCTAGTGGCAGGCATTAAAAGAAGAAGGGAAGTAACCCCGGAAAAAACCTTGCTACCTCAAGTCCTAATGGAAGGGGATTCCCCTTCTAAACAGTAACAACTTCGACACTCTCCCCTCCTCCCATCCCATCAATCATCACCAGATCTTCATTAAAGGTAAGTGTCAATTATTCTATTGTTATTGTTGTTACTGTAATTATTCTATTGCATTAAACTTAATATTTCATGTGGTAATTTTTTTTTTTTCATACTTTTGGGTGTCTTGCACGGATTAATTTGATTTCCATTATTTCTTATGGGGAAAATTGATTCGCCTTTCGATATTTTCGGTATTCGATGAGCTCTCAGGAACGGATTAATATTGAATACCGGGGGTCCACTGTATATGGGTTTATCTTTACATTCTTTTTTTTAAGGGTGATGTATGAAGCTGAGTTTAAAATTAAATTGAAGTGTTTTGAGGGCATATTTAGTCTTTAAACTATAAAAATAGGCTTTTATAGGCATTTTTTTAACCGCGTCCAAAACTCACGGTTTTTCTAAATTCGCGGGTGGTCTTGGAATATAGCCCTTTCAAATTTGGGGGGACTACTGTACCTCTTATGCTCATGCACAACATTATTGAAGGGAGGCAAAATTACATTCAACTTAAAGGCAGCCAAGGCTGTTATGTGTTATTATTCTGACAGTCTCACTGCTAAGAGATAGATGCAGAACCTAGATGCTCAAGGCTATAATTCACAGGTATGCAAATTTACTGCCTCAAAATGTTTGCATTACATGTGAACTTCCTTCAACTTTTGGCATGTTTCATGAACTGCATTTTCATTACAATAATTTATAAAGAAATTCTAAATTTTATCCCTAAATTCATCCAAAAGTGTAGTGAATAGAATAAGACAAGTTAAAAACTTTATGCTAGTCCCATAATATTTCTTTTAGGACACTAGATGCCACTAGTAGATATGCAGGCTGGTTGATTCACTAAGCCTATACCTGCCTACCATATAGCCAGGTTTCCAATAGTCATTCCATAAATATAATGAATAATCACAAGAAATGCCATCATTCAAAGTAATATTTTCCCTTAGGTCTAAATGCTGAATATAATAAGAGCAGATCTGTAAAGATTACCTTTTATGAAATCATTACAGAATAATTATTGATATGTCAACATAAAAAATTGAATTAGATACTGTATATGAAGAAAATCTGATACACATTAACTTAGCTAAGCTACACATGCATAGAGAACATTATCTAAAACCAGAATCACTGGAAGGTCCAGCAGCCATCATGTCTAAGAATAAAGAGGTAAACGAGATGCATGTACAGCATAAGGTAACCTTATGGACATGAAAACCTTTAATCTACTGCATTCTCTATTGGATTGCATTACCTTGTTAACATGTAATGACATAATAATGTTTGTGTAGCATATCTCAGTTTATCCCATAGGGTGTAATGTCAACAGTTCAAACAATATTTCCTTCACAAAAGAAAAAAAAGTCCAAGCTCAGTCAACCATCTTTAATCCCTCTTCCTAACATCAATATCCACACATGTCACATTATTTTACAACCAATAAGCATGGCAGTAAATGCACATCACAAAAAAGTAAAACATGATCTGCCATACGTGTCGATGAATAGCATTTAGGACTCGGCTGGATTAACAATAGTGGACTTTAGCCGAGAAACCGGAGAGAGGCTTCGAGCATATCACAGACTAGGTTGGCCTCGAGCTGAGCATATCAAACTACGAGGCTCCATTGCAGTAGGCTAATGTAGGCTAAAAATATCTAGCGTACTCTACAAGATTTCAAATATCACTGCAACTGTTACAACTCAGGACTTTAACAAAGTGTGGTTGGACATATAAAGTTTGCCATACACCTAAATATAAAGAAAATATCAATAATTCTGAGAATTAGAATACACCTACACTCCATTTTAACAAGCCAAAAAAAAATCCTATTTACAAGATTAATGCAATAAAATTTATATTACTGTACTGGAATTACAAAATAAAATAATTTTCATTTTTGCCTAATGCTTACGACTAGGATACACAAAAAAACTGAGGGGGAACTAAAGAACACTGCAGCTGGACAAACCATGTCTGGCCCCATCCTGCATCATAAAGTGAAGACGGTGCAATGTACAGCCTGAGAGAGTGATGACAAAACTTACAAGACAATACACTAATAGTTTAGTCATGGAATTTAATTTTTTTATCAACCTGCAATACTGATGTCCATCTCACAACCAGATAAGCCACATTGAGAATATGATGTCACAAGTTCATGTAACTGCAATATAAACATTCCTAACATCGATATTATAAATGTCCTGTAGAAAAAACTTTTGATCTCTTATTAGCCCAGCAAAATTGTACTTCATAAAATTCTTTATATTGTAATACATTCACCCTTTGAAAAAAAATGAACACCTTTTTCACTTAATTCTTTATCCTTTGCTTCAGGTACAATAAATATTTAATAAACAACTGAAAGTACAATATAAATACTCCAAACAAAAAATACCGTATATAGGTAACAAATTTGCTATAAAACATGACTAAATAAAGAGTAAATAGCTAACTTCTTAAAACTACTGCATTTCATTACTAAACCTACTATAAATGCAGAAACTTACTCAAGAATAATAATCCTCTATGATCATTAAATGACGTGAAACAACAATAATGATGAATAATTTATCACATGCATTTAATCTGCACTGGTAATGAAAAATTTAAACGCACTTCTTACAAGTTTTTATCAATATCACATCACACTTCTAAAGTGGAACTCACTTGACAATTGATTAGCAAAGATAAGGACTTGACAAGATAATTACACACCAGCTATGCACATATCACAGTGAACAGCAACATGCTGATGCTGCCCAGCCTGGCTTATGTCAAATGCTATGGGCTGTAAAATGTGTTACTACTGCCGTTTAAATTAACCCTTGGCTTAAATTCAATAACTGATTTTTTTTTTTTTTTAATTTTTAATATCTTACTGTAGTCCACAATGCTTTCCTCTTTTATCTTTGCTAATGAAGACCTCAATTATACTACCCTCTCATGGAAGAAATGAAAAATATCAACATCTATACCAAGACCCCTTAATGGAGCTCACCTACTGCTAGCCTATCACCAGCCTAAGATGAAAAGTCTTGTGTATCAACAATCACTCAAATTTACTTCCATGACTTTGTGCAGTTCTTCAATGAATATATTATAATTATCTGAAGAAACATTTTTAAACAAGAGTTCAAATAATTACAAATTGAGTAAATAATATGAATAGAAGTCAGGCCTTATCATTACCGATCAGCACTGATCAGTAAAAATAAATTACTTAAATAAACACTGCATAATATAAAGATTGAGCTAAATACATAAGTATACTATGCTAAAATTTAAAAAAAAAATTAATTTTTACACACTTCATATCCATTATCAACATCATAACTTGATACCATATGGGAATGCTTGTAAGAACAATATAAATTATTTGTTCATTTTATTGAACGACTGTCAAATTCTTTCCTTCCACATTAATGGGCCACTGAGTTGAGAACACAAATGCATAGACTAAATTTTGCATCATATAATGTCCCCTCAGCCCTAATTATAATAAAGTACCAACAGTAATATGAGCAGTACAGTGCCAAGACATGGCAGAGACTACAAATTATTTATCTTTTAATCCCTGGAACATCTTAAATGAGCAGTGTTACTGCTTCATTCGTGACTACTTAAATTTCATGAGGATTATTATATACGTATATGCTTTTACCAATATGAAACTTGTCCCCATCAGAACTTCCATCATATCAATATGGAGTAACAGGTCAATACCCTTTTTTAATATTTAAAATTTCTTGGTAAAGAAATGGTGAGGTATAACTACTGTGTTTACAGAAGTATACCATTACATTATAAAGAAAAAAAAAGGAGTAAAATTAGGACTTTATACCCTCCAATTTACTAGAAGTGGGCTGCATATCAGGGTAGAGGATGCTGAGGAGAAAGTGTGATACATCGTAGTTGGTCCAGTACGATGTGTGAGAAGTGATGGCTGAGATGTAACTATTCTCCATACTACCTTCACGCAGCACAAAATCTGTGCGGTCCGACAAACCTAAGACAAGCAGTTAAAAGTTCAGGAATATTACAAACAATTTTTATGCTAATTTGTAAGAGGAATAACATTAAGGTGAAAAACACACTTCAAGACAAAGTACAATGCAAGTTCCAAAAGGTAAAATGTTGAGGGCAATAAGCAAGGTATGGCAAGGGGTTGGATCTCAGGCACAAAATGTATTGAAACAAGTGATATTTGACACTGAATATACAACATAAGTAATAGAGAATATAGAAAAAGGATAAGCAAGGAGGTAAAAACACTGTATATTATGTTATGCTGAAATGAACAGGTCATCACATTAATTAGATAGTGTAATTAGTAACCCATTCAGTGGCAGTCACATAGAATTACACCACTGTGTCCAAGATCCCTCACATAGTTCTATGTTATGAGTTCGCGAGTTCAGCTTACCCAGATAAGCTGCAAGTAGTAAATTTTGGCCCTAGATAGGAGAGAATGGGTCTCTGTGACGAGTATGAACAGTATAACAGTATGAACAGCAAAACTTTTACCATATGTATGGTGACCGAGGTATTTTCTAGGATGGTTTTTATGTTTTATTTGCCGTTATTTGCAATCATTTGATAGAACAGAAGATATACTGAAATAGAGATGATTTTTATTGGTTTCAGGACCAGAAGTGAAAATATTAGATTTCTGCAGATTTTCCCGAGGACAGGAACTTTATAGGGTAGTTGTAATACTTGAATGGGGGATTTCTTGTGCTCACTCAATAGAACACAAGGCATACTAGCAAAATAGCTAAGAGTCCGACCAAATGGAGCAATGGAACTGGCTTAAAGTAGGACGAAACTGCCAATGTGTAAATTGTACCAAGACTGCTAACTTTGTGCCTGCTTAATGCTACAAGTTTTCTATCAAATTTCATACTTCTAGTGTCATTACCTTTAGAAAAAGGTCCTCTACCATTTCAGAAGGAAAAATTTATTAATTTTGGGGGTCTGAGCAGTCAAAGGGGTTAACTAAGAAATGTAAATGGCTTTAGGAGTTTGGAGGTGAGAACGGAGAAGTTGTAGCTCATGGCCTTGACTCTCAATTTGACAGGTTAATTAGCTATTAAATTTTCATTTGTACCCCCCATTAGACTTTTCTCACTGTGATGTGTAATACAGTTACATGTGTAATCAGAGTAACAGGTGTAATTATTAGAAATGTGCCAAGTGGCATGAGAAATGTGTTATGAAATTTACACAGTAATTGCATTGGTTGATATGTAGCTGATATATACATATTTATCCAAACATATTATACAACATCGCTGTTCAGCTAGATGAAAGCACAGTATAGCTGCTTTACAGAGACTCCAATTCATCAAAGCCTGCAAGCCAAATCCCTGAAGCCTTTATATACCAGTATACTGTATATTTATGTACAGTCATACCACACTTAAAAGTGTAGTAGTATGAACAACATGACAGTAATTGTAAGAAGAATCATCTGACAACTGAAATGGTGATGAACAGATATGGCATGATAAAATTGGTGCAGCACAAAAACCAATTGTGAACACATTTTCCATTACAAAGAAGCCGAAAGCCAACATATTAAGCTGTTTAGCTTTTTGAGAATAGGTTTTAGTAGTAAGGCAGTGAAGCCACCTAAATGCAGTACTGCACCAAAAGTGAGGATAATGCTGTACACTAGCAGTTTCTTCAGGATAAGCTGATAAAACAGGCATATGAATGAAGAACTGAAAGGTATAGGATAGGGGTTGGCCCCCCAGGTTAGTGGTAATCGACTTTAAAGCAAGCAATGGCTGGGTTGCTAAATTTAAAGCTTCAAATATTAAAAATAAAATGTAAATAGGTGAATCATTAATTGGAGATGCATCTACCAATGCACCATTTAAAGCAAAGAAGAATAGGTTCATTAATATAAAATCAATCTGAATCAAATCAAATTTATAATGCTGACAAGACTGTGTGGTAGTGGAGAGGTTTGGCACATAACACGTTAACTAGTCGAGTTGAGAAAACTATACCCAGACAAAATAAGTAACAATGCAGATGTCAGTCATAGAACACACTATTTTCTTTATAAAGGCAGCAAAACCTCGAGCTATAAGGCATGAAATTCACAAACTACTTGTACATTACAACTTAGAATAGTAAATACTGCACCTGATTTAATCAGGGTATTTCACCAACCAGTGTGATCAAAACTTTTCTGGCATAACATTGTTTCAAGTAAACTGTGTGGATTAGGAGAAATGTTCAGTTCTTCTGAACAAAAATTCTGAAATATGGCAAAATTTAGAGATTAGCTTTAAAAATTAGTATCATCTCCTTTGGCAGCACAATGACATGTGTATGATATACAATACATGATCAAATTGTGGATGGATTTTTTTTTCTTTTTTTTTTTTTTTTTGAAAAATTATTTTTTTTTTTTTTGGTAAATAACCATTTGGTGCATGTTCATATTTTTTTAGCAAGTCAAAAAATGTGTCTTTCAATTTTGCTCTTATTCATAATTTTCATGTGGCTGGAATCATTCTATGACCCTTTGAACATTATAGCTAGGGTACAATGTATGGAGCAATGAAGTCAGGAGAAGCAACAAAACATTCTCTCCTTAGTTCACCATGAAGTGAATGTAGTATTGTACTATTGTATTTACACAGTACATACTACAATCTTTTGATTAAGTGCTTTAAACGTAGTATTGTGTTGCTAACATTATAACAAATTTACTCTTACCGATGCCAACTTGGCACTGTCATGGCCAGTTCACCCTGGTATTACAGAAATCAAAATCACAATGCAAGAAACTATTCAAAGCCCAATTTTGACATTCTGCAATCGTGTCCATAAAACATTACATGTTACAGGCCAGGAACGAGCAAATTTAAGATGAAAGTGGAAATGACCCCCACCAATTATGCTGAAAGAGATGAAGGGTTCTTAGACAAGCACCTTTTAGAGAGTGTGGCAACCTTCCCAGAACAGGCCTCCCTACCCCTACACAAATCAAACCACACCACCATGTTAAAGTGACTCAATGTCTGAGGGAACAAGAAAATGTGATCATATGAATGTTCATCATATATGTATTATTGTTCATTGTTCAGAATTACATTATGCAATTTTTTAATATAAAATGAATTATTATTCATGGCCATTTCCTTTATTTTTTTCCTAAATGTTCAAGTATGTACTTTTTTTTTACATAAACGTATAGCTGTATGGTGCATGTGTACTCATTTCACATTTCTCTTTATCAAGATATATG
Source organism: Cherax quadricarinatus (assembly GCF_038502225.1). NCBI lineage: Eukaryota > Metazoa > Arthropoda > Malacostraca > Decapoda > Parastacidae > Cherax > Cherax quadricarinatus. The sequence goes on along the minus strand of NC_091332.1, from coordinate 11,526,248 downwards.
GAATAATTTTTGTTTGCAATGAGTAATGAGGAATTTTTATAAATTAATTTTCTGTTTTGAGATCAAACATACTGATATTTAATACAAAAATAACCACAATTGAACATCTGTCTAGCTAAGCATAATAAACCATTCATGATCACCTCTAAGCATTTTAGTCAAAACTTTGCCTATCCTGTCTAGTGTCAGAGACCAAACTGTAAAAAATCAATTAAATGATGAAAATAAATATTATGACCATATTATAAACAGGGCACTGACATGTTTTTCACACATGTTGTACACACTAAAATTTGTAATTTTTCATAAGAAGTATTATTGAACCCCAAGTAATAACTCACTTCTTACATCCTGGAGAGAAGGGATAAGATCCTGAGTGCTGGAACCAGTATCAGTAAGCTTCTTGCTCCCTTTCATTAACCCCCATAAACTCCATGAACTCGTTCCCCCTGAAAAAACATGAATAAGCTTTCTTCAATAAAAAAAATTAATAATCCATTACAATGATTTCAACTGAAGCAGTATTCCCCATCCATTCGCAAAAACTGCAAATTCTGGACATGCTTAAAACAATGCCTAAAAATGCCTATTTTTATAGTTTAAATCCTAAATATGCACCCAAAACACTAATTTAATTTCAAATTCAGTTTCATACATCACCCTTAACCCTTTCAGGGTCCGTCCCGTAGATCTACGGCTTTACGTTCAGGGTCCAAACCGTAGATCTACGCCATGAGCTCAGCTCACTCTGATAAACTACGAGTGGTAAATTTGGGCCTAGATATGAGAGAATACATCTATGTGGTATGTGTGCACCACATAAAACAAATCCTGCAGCACACTGTGTATAATGAGAGAAAAAAACTGAGACCGTAATTTTCGATTAAATCAGCGACTTTGCAGTGTTTTTCCGTATGTTTTTTATAGCTGTATTTGTGATTTCTTGGTCTCATTTGATAGAATGGAAGATATATTACAGAAATAGTGATGATTTCGATTGGTTTTAGCACTGGAAATGGCTTGAAACTGAGCTCAAAGAAGCGGAAATGTTAAATTTTTGCCAATGTTCAAGAGTAAACAAACGGCCTCACACGTCTAATACACGCCAGCTGGTGGGTCTAATATACATTCACAAATGTGGTGATGATATTTATACAATTATTACAATATTGCATAACAGTAAATCTTCTATTTTTTGGTGTGAATAAAAATTCATTATGTGAATAAAAAATCAAAATGGAATTTATTTGTAAAGCCTCAAAACATAACTAATGAACAGAGGAAATGTTAGTTTGGTGCCAGGAATACCTACATTGTTTATTCTGGACCCTATTTTGAAATTGGAATATTTTGAACTCTGTTAAATTGGCCAAATTACCAATTTCCAATCACTTTATTTTGTAGTTAAAACAGTTGACTTGGCGATTTCTTGTGCTCAATCGATAGAATAGAAGTAATACTAGTGAAACAGCTAAGAATTTGGTCAACTGGAATAATGTAATTGGCCTAAAATGGGAGTCAAAGTCGGCAAAATGGCCGATTCGTGAATATCGCTGACACATCAAAATTCGCGAGAGCATAATTTCATCAATTTTCCATAAAATTTCGTACTTTTTGTTTTATTACCTTCACAAAAAGATTCTCTACCATTTCATATGAAAAAATAACAGTTTTTTTTTTTTAAATTCTTGGACACTGGGGCACCACTTCAGATTTTGGCCTTGGACCCTGAAGGGGTTAAAAAAAAAATGTAAAGAAACCCATATACAGCACTGTACTGTACCGCTATGTCTCCTGCAGTGTTAGAATGTAAAATACCAATGTTACCCCCATATGTATTGTAATTCATGCAAGCCCATTTTCTTTGGTATACTGTAATTCATGCAACCCTTTTTTCTTTGGCATACAAAATTATTAAATTATATTTTTCTTAATATTAAGTGTTAAAATGCATAAAAAATTATACAGTGGACCCCCGGTTTTTGGCTGGTGTAGAAATTGGCCAATTCAGAAATCGAGCACTTTTTTAGCGAAATTTTCCCCTGGATTTCGTGCATCCGTTCGGAAATCGTTGGTACCCGATGCATTCACCTGGGCAGCCCATATGTTCATGACTCACTCTTGGGCACATTAAATGTCTTATTTCAGGTTAATATAGACATTTTCATTAATCCATCTATGATATTTTTTTCAAAATTATATATGTAAAAAACACATTACATAGTTCATATAAATATGCCTTTGTTACTCATTCACTAAGAGTGTCCCTCAAGTCTTGATGCCATAGTTATAATACTAATACATAATAATAATCACTCTTGGGCACATTAAATGTCTTATTTTAGGTTAAGATAGACATTTTCATTAATCCATCTATGATATTTTCTTCAAAATTACATACAGTATAAGAAACACGTTACATAGCACATAGCATGTAAACATGCAATATTTATATGCTATTGAGCGGCGAGTCAGGTGGAGGGTAAACATTACATTTTCTCTGGTTGAGTGTTAGAGAAAACTGTGAATTTGGCATCTGGCCCAGCCACCACCCTTAACATGCGCTTGTTTACAATTCTCGGCACGAATTATTCATTATGTACTTCTCCTTTTGTTTATGATGGCATCTAAAGGTAGTTGTTAGAAACGATTAAACTCAGTGAACATGATTTGTCGATGGTAATAACATAGCTGTGTTCTGCAGTGTAGGTAGCTGGTAGGTGTAACCCAGAGGGACTACATACGTGTACCTATATTAACTGGCTACCTACACTGACTTCCTACAAATAAATACTACTCACCTCTTGCCCTACATTAAGACTACAAATATTTTAAGGTAAGTAATGAATGTACTTACCACTGAAGAGCTGCAACACTATTCTTCTTTCAACACACCGGCTGTATCCCACCAAGGCAGGGTGGCCCAAAAGGAAAAACGAAAGTTTCTCCTTTTACATTTAGTATTATATACAGGAGAAGGGGTTACTAGCCCCTTGCCCCTGGCATTTTAGTTGCCTCTTACAACACGCATGGCTTACGGAGGAAGAATTCTGTTCCACTTCCCCATGGAGATAAGAGGAAATAAATAAGAACAAGAACTAGAAAGAAAATAGCAGAAAACCCAGAGGGGTGTGTATATATATGCTTGTATATGTGTGTGTGGTGTGACCTAAGTGTAAGTAGAAGTAGCAAGACGTTACACAAATAACCCACACATAAGAGAGAGAAGCTTACGACCACGTTTCAGTCCGACTTGGACCATTTACAAAGTCACACTAACCAGAAGTGGAGCAGGATGGCTATATATAGGCAGGAAGAGGTGGTGGTGCCTTTTTTTGTTATTTAGCAAGACGTACCTGTAATCTTGCATATTTATGAGACAGACAAAAGACACCAGCAATCCTACCATCATGTAAAACAATTACAGGCTTTCGTTTCACACTCACTTGGCAGGATGGTAGTACCCCCCTGGATGGTTGCTGTCTACCAACCTACTACCTAGGTTTTTTAATATTTATACCCTAATAATAGTGTGGTTAAGAAGGCCTTGATCTACTGGGAGGCCTGGTCTTGGACTGGGTCTCAGGGATGCTGAGCCCCTAAAACATCCTTCAGGTAGTGGTAATGGTAGAAGGCTCTTATCATAAGTTGCCAGACTGGTAAACAATATGTATTACACAAATTTTTTTTTTTTTTTAACAAGTCGGCTGTCTCCCACCGAGGCAGGGTGACCCAAAAAGAAAGAAAATCCCCCCCAAAAAAATACTTTCATCATCATTCAACACTTTCACTTCACTCACACAATCACTGTTTTTTCAGAGGTGCTCAGAATACAACAGTTTAGAAGCATATACGTATAAAGATACACAACATATCCCTCCAAACTGCCAATATCCTAAACCCCTCCATTTATTTACTTAGCATTAATTATAGCCAATTCTTTTTAGTAATTATTACAGGAAAAGGGGTTACTAGCCCAGTGTTCCCAGCATTTTAGTTGACTTTTACAACATGCATGGCTTACGGAGGAAAGATTCTTATTCCACTTCCCCATGGATATAAAAGGAAACCTAACAAGAACAAGAACTACTAAGATAAAATCAAAGAAAACTCAGATGAGTGTGTATAAACAGACATGTACATGTACATGTAGTGTCACCTAAGTAAGTAGAAGTAGCAAGACGTACCTGTAATCTTGCATATTTTTGAGACAGACAAAAGACACCAGCAATCCTACCATCATGTAAAACAATTTATTTTATTTCTATTAAATAAAATATTTGTACTACATCAAATAAGTTTGACTAACTCTTCATCTCTTATGTAAATTTAGTAGCAGTGTATATACTTAAAATCACTCTTCCAGGAGTTTCTCCCAAAATGTATCCCTCCTGGATACTGAGGTAGTGCAACACCCTCTAATAATACTGCCCTCCTGGATACTGAGGTAGTGCAACAGCCTCTAATATTACTGCCTCTAATATAATTGGAGGGACGTCTAAGCTGTCATATCTGAGTGCCTCTGCAAAGACAGTGATTATGTACGAGTGATGGTGAAAGTGTTGAATGATGAAAGTTTTTTTTCCGTCTTTTGGGGCTTTTCTTTCTTTTTGGGTCACCCTGCCTCGGTGGGAAACGGTCGACGTTTTAAAAAAAAAAAAAAAGCTCTAAATGAAAGAAGAGAACTGAAGAAACAATTGCAAAATTCCCTCGTACCTTTTACAGGTGTGCTGGGGACAGATGAGACAGGAGTGTTGCCCCCAGAGTCTGCCCTTGATTTTTCCAAGCCGTCTTTATAATCTTTTTCTCGGGAAACAATGATTGGTTCAAGCGGCATCTCATTATAAGGTATCTTATCAGTAGCACTGTAAGAATGGATCAGGACTGGAGCAATATTAGAGTATTCTGGGCACAGCAGAGGCTCAATCCTGAAATAATACACATAAATTGTAATTAAAAAATGCATTACCAAACCAGTCTTCAGAGAAATTTAGGACTTTTAACAATACACAAAATTAATATTAAATTTAATATATAACCCTAAGTGATCAATGCCATTACATCATGTAAACATTTCCTTCTGGAAGCTAGTCAAGTTCCAGCCATTCGACCACTTTCACTTTTCCTTCCTTTGTGATTTCCCAGTCATGATAGTTACACATACAGTCACCTCTCGTATATCCAAATTCAATTTGACCAAAAAACCCTAACTCAATGAAAGATTTCAGTGCTCACTAACCATCCCCATTTCACCATTAGGCTTAAACAAACCATAGGCAACCATCAGGTCAGAGGAGTCGTAATGGGGGGGGGGGTGCCCCGGGTGACACCATTTAGGGAGTGACACCATAGAGCCTCTAAAGAAGGTGACACTAATGCCCAACACAGTGCTGCACCAACATAAGAGAAGAATCCTTCATTTCTATATAGCCTATTATGTATTAACATGAGATAAGTGATTTTGCATAACTGAAGGCAAGAATATTTAAGATCAGATTCACTGAGATGTTACCTGTACTCAAGGTCAGATCGGAATTAGTGTTTCTCTGATATTGCAATGTTTTTCTTTATTTTTCAAGTTTTTTTTTTTGTTTTGGCATTGTTAAAGATGAATAAATGTAGGATCTGTTGGCTGTACTCAAAGTAGTATTTGAGTTTGTTTCCTCAATATTATTATGTTTATTTATTTTATCATTAATAAAGTCGAGAAGTATTCACTTGTTCAGTTTATGGTCCTTAAATGTTCTCATTGCTAAACATCAGTCACTGGTCATGCAGTAGTGACATAACTGGAGTTTACCCCCACCCCTCCACCTTTGAATTTCATGGGGGTGACACCAAAGATGCTGCCCCGGGTGACACCAGAGATGCCGCCCCGGGTGACACCATCTCTAGCGACGCCTCTGCATCAGGTGGCACTGGTGGTTGTTTAGTTGTTTCTGCCGATCCTCACAACTCAATACTGACTACAATAGGGCCCCACTTAAATGGCAGGTTAGGTTCCAGGCTACTGCTGGAAAGCAGACATCGCCAAAAAGCAAAATGTCATTTTTTTCCACTTATAAATGCATATAAATGCCAGATAACAAGTTTACACTAACATATATTAAGTTAGCAATAGAACTAGGCATTAAAAAACAATAAAAAGTAAAATACACACACACAGTGCACTCATTATTTACCTCAAAATATTTGTAGTCTTAATGTAGGGCAAAAGGTGAGTAGTATTTATTGTAAGAAGTCAGGTGTGGGAGGTATGGTAGCCCTTCTGGCCACCCCACCCACACATAATGTACTACAATGATACCTAAAGCTCTCTCTAGTGATAAAATGCATATAGAGTACACTCACTACTTACCTTAAAATATTTGTAGTCTTAATGTTGGGCGAGAGGCAAGTAAACGATATAAAAATGAATAAATGAGAGAGAACGAGTAAAAGAGAGGACAGAGCCGCAGAGTATGTAAACAAACAGACGAACACAGCTGGTGGGCTGATACAAGTTCATTTCCATATCTGTAAAGCTTTTATCATAATACAAACACTTTACATTGTATACCAGCTGTCTCCACAGTGGTACAGTAGAATAAATAAAGACCAACACTTCCATTCTCTTGTAATTTTTAGAAGGAATGATGCTCTGACAATTATTATTTTACATATTACATATTATTACAAGTTGTTATTATTATTACAAAGTATTATTATTACAAGCTATTATTATTATAATCATAATAAAATAGAAGAGTTAAACCCACAAGGGTCATGAATAGCTATAGATAAAGTGAAGGCATACAAAAGGAATAAATTTCTAGTTAAGTTACTGGTGTTTGACTAGAGAAAACATAATTCTTCTGACTCTCCCACGAACCGCTTGGTAAACTAATCTCATAATTATGTCAATTTTTATACTGTGGGTGTATGTATCATGTTTATATGTTATATAAGCAGCATGTTCATTATATAATTTTGAAAAAATATCATAGATGGATTAATGGAAATGTCTATATTAATGTAATATATGACATTTAATATATTACATTAATATAGACATTTCCATTAATCCATCTATGATATTTTATGACATTTAATCTAGGTAGTAGGTTGGTAGACAGCAACCACCCAGGGAAGTACTACCGTCCTGCCAGATGACTGTGAAACAAAAACCTGTAACTGTTTTGCATGATGGTAGGATTGCTGGTTTCTTTTTCTGTCTCATAAACACGCTAAGATAACAGGGATATCTTGCTACTCCTACTTACACTTTGGTCACACTTCACAGACACGCACATGCATATATATATATACATACATCTAGGTTTTTCTCCTTTTTCTAAATAGCTCTTGTTCTTTTTTATTTCTTCTATTGTCCATGGGGAAGTGGAAAAGAATCTTTCCTCCGTAAGCCATGCGTGTCGTATGAGGCGACTAAAATGCCGGGAGCAATGGGCTAGTAACCCCTTCTCCTGTATACAATTACTAAAAAAGAGAAGAAGAAAAACTTTATAAAACTGGGTTGCTTAAATGTGCGTGGATGTAGTGCGGATGACAAGAAACAGATGATTGCTGATGTTATGAATGAAAAGAAGTTGGATGTCCTGGCCCTAAGCGAAACAAAGCTGAAGGGGGTAGGAGAGTTTCAGTGGGGGGAAATAAATGGGATTAAATCTGGAGTATCTGAGAGAGTTAGAGCAAAGGAAGGGGTAGCAGTAATGTTAAATGATCAGTTATGGAAGGAGAAAAGAGAATATGAATGTGTAAATTCAAGAATTATGTGGATTAAAGTAAAGGTTGGATGCGAGAAGTGGGTCATAATAAGCGTGTATGCACCTGGAGAAGAGAGGAATGCAGAGGAGAGAGAGAGATTTTGGGAGATGTTAAGTGAATGTATAGGAGCCTTTGAACCAAGTGAGAGAGTAATTGTGGTAGGGGACTTGAATGCTAAAGTAGGAGAAACTTTTAGAGAGGGTGTGGTAGGTAAGTTTGGGGTGCCAGGTGTAAATGATAATGGGAGCCCTTTGATTGAACTTTGTATAGAAAGGGGTTTAGTTATAGGTAATACATATTTTAAGAAAAAGAGGATAAATAAGTATACACGATATGATGTAGGGCGAAATGACAGTAGTTTGTTGGATTATGTATTGGTAGATAAAAGACTGTTGAGTAGACTTCAGGATGTACATGTTTATAGAGGGGCCACAGATATATCAGATCACTTTCTAGTTGTAGCTACACTGAGAGTAAAAGGTAGATGGGATACAAGGAGAATAGAAGCATCAGGGAAGAGAGAGGTGAAGGTTTATAAACTAAAAGAGGAGGCAGTTAGGGTAAGATATAAACAGCTATTGGAGGATAGATGGGCTAATGAGAGCATAGGCAATGGGGTCGAAGAGGTATGGGGTAGGTTTAAAAATGTAGTGTTAGAGTGTTCAGCAGAAGTTTGTGGTTACAGGAAAGTGGGTGCAGGAGGGAAGAGGAGCGATTGGTGGAATGATGATGTAAAGAGAGTAGTAAGGGAGAAAAAGTTAGCATATGAGAAGTTTTTACAAAGTAGAAGTGATGCAAGGAGGGAAGAGTATATGGAGAAAAAGAGAGAAGTTAAGAGAGTGGTGAAGCAATGTAAAAAGAGAGCAAATGAGAGAGTGGGTGAGATGTTATCAACAAATTTTGTTGAAAATAAGAAAAAGTTTTGGAGTGAGATTAACAAGTTAAGAAAGCCTAGAGAACAAATGGATTTGTCAGTTAAAAATAGGAGAGGAGAGTTATTAAATGGAGAGGTAGAGGTATTGGGAAGATGGAAGGAATATTTTGAGGAATTGTTAAATGTTGATGAAGATAGGGAAGCTGTGATTTCGTGTATAGGGCAAGGAGGAATAACATCTTGTAGGAGTGAGGAAGAGCCAGTTGTGAGTGTGGGGGAAGTTCGTGAGGCAGTAGGTAAAATGAAAGGGGGTAAGGCAGCCGGGATTGATGGGATAAAGATAGAAATGTTAAAAGCAGGTGGGGATATAGTTTTGGAGTGGTTGGTGCAATTATTTAATAAATGTATGGAAGAGGGTAAGGTACCTAGGGATTGGCAGAGAGCATGCATAGTTCCTTTGTATAAAGGCAAAGGGGATAAAAGAGAGTGCAAAAATTATAGGGGGATAAGTCTGTTGAGTGTACCTGGTAAAGTGTATGGTAGAGTTATAATTGAAAGAATTAAGAGTAAGACGGAGAATAGGATAGCAGATGAACAAGGAGGCTTTAGGAAAGGTAGGGGGTGTGTGGACCAGGTGTTTACAGTGAAACATATAAGTGAACAGTATTTAGATAAGGCTAAAGAGGTCTTTGTGGCATTTATGGATTTGGAAAAGGCGTATGACAGGGTGGATAGGGGGGCAATGTGGCAGATGTTGCAAGTGTATGGTGTAGGAGGTAGGTTACTGAAAGCAGTGAAGAGTTTTTACGAGGATAGTGAGGCTCAAGTTAGAGTATGTAGGAAAGAGGGAAATTTTTTCCCAGTAAAAGTAGGCCTTAGACAAGGATGTGTGATGTCACCGTGGTTGTTTAATATATTTATAGATGGGGTTGTAAGAGAAGTAAATGCGAGGGTCTTGGCAAGAGGCGTGGAGTTAAAAGATAAAGAATCACACACAAAGTGGGAGTTGTCACAGCTGCTCTTTGCCGATGACACTGTGCTCTTGGGAGATTCTGAAGAAAAGTTGCAGAGATTGGTGGATGAATTTGGTAGGGTGTGCAAAAGAAGAAAATTAAAGGTGAATACAGGAAAGAGTAAGGTTATGAGGATAACAAAAAGATTAGGTGATGAAAGATTGAATATCAGATTGGAGGGAGAGAGTATGGAGGAGGTGAACGTATTCAGATATTTGGGAGTGGACGTGTCAGCGGATGGGTCTATGAAAGATGAGGTGAATCATAGAATTGATGAGGGAAAAAGAGTGAGTGGTGCACTTAGGAGTCTGTGGAGACAAAGAACTTTGTCCTTGGAGGCAAAGAGGGGAATGTATGAGAGTATAGTTTTACCAACGCTCTTATATGGGTGTGAAGCGTGGGTGATGAATGTTGCAGCGAGGAGAAGGCTGGAGGCAGTGGAGATGTCATGTCTGAGGGCAATGTGTGGTGTGAATATAATGCAGAGAATTCGTAGTTTGGAAGTTAGGAGGAGGTGCGGGATTACCAAAACTGTTGTCCAGAGGGCTGAGGAAGAGTTGTTGAGGTGGTTCGGACATGTAGAGAGAATGGAGCGAAACAGAATGACTTCAAGAGTGTATCAGTCTGTAGTGGAAGGAAGGCGGGGTAGGGGTCGGCCTAGGAAGGGTTGGAGGGAGGGGGTAAAGGAGGTTTTGTGTGCGAGGGGCTTGGACTTCCAGCAGGCATGCGTGAGCGTGTTTGATAGGAGTGAATGGAGACAAATGGTTTTTAATACTTGACGTGCTGTTGGAGTGTGAGCAAAGTAACATTTATGAAGGGATTCAGGGAAACCGGCAGGCCGGACTTGAGTCCTGGAGATGGGAAGTACAGTGCCTGCACTCTGAAGGAGGGGTGTTAATGTTGCAGTTTAAAAACTGTAGTGTAAAGCACCCTTCTGGCAAGACAGTGATGGAGTGAATGATGGTGAAAGTTTTTCTTTTTCGGGCCACCCTGCCTTGGTGGGAATCGGCCGGTGTGATAATAAATAAATAAATGACATTTAATGTGCCCAAGAGATTATTATATGGCGTCGAGTAGACGCACTCATAGTAATTTTAATGTGTACCTGCATGCCAGCACAGTGTGTAAGTATATTTAGGTACAGGTACACATAAGTATAATTATCAGAGTACATATAAAATATGCAATAACTTTAAAACACTTGAAATTTTGGAAAATTTCCAGACATAATAGATATACGTGCTCACGGAGAATGTAAACAAACCTGGTGGGGTGTGCTGCATTTGAAAGACCGCTCACCATATAGCAAATTTTGGTCACAATTTGAAATCGCCGTATTAGTAGAACACCGTAAGGTGAAACGCCGTAAAGCGGGGCCCTACTGTATAATTATGCAAGTGGTGAACCAGATCAGTTAAGGCTACACAATATCATTTTTTAATATAAAGCTTTACTGAAATTATGCAATACTGAAGTGTGTGGGTGTGACAAGAAGCATAATTTTAAACCTGTTTTGCACACTTGACTTAGTCTTGCCCCTGATTCAAGCCTGTGTAATCCATTTACAGAAAGTGGAAAAAAAAAAAGTTGATCTACGGCTGCATAAAATGTAATGTACAAGTCTTGTGGTAACAGCACTTTTGTATGAGTGTGAGGCAAGGGCTTTAAATGTTGTATGAGGAGGAGGTTGGAGGAAGAGGAGATACCATGTTTGAGAGCAATGTATGGTATGAATAGTAAGTAGTGCTCAGAATGTAAAAATTATAAGACTAGGGTCACCAAGTTTATAATTAAGAAGGTTGAAGAGAGGTTGCATTTAGAGGATGGAGATGGGCAGAATAATGAAGAGGGTAAATAAATTTATGTGGAAGATGGAGGGTGGGGGAACATTCCAAGAATGGTTGGAGAGAGGGGGGATAAAAGGAGGCTAAGTTTTAGAGGTTTGAGTATCCAGCAGGCTTATCTGAGCATATTAGATAAGAGTGAATGGAGGTAAGTGGCTTTTAGCCCTTTCAGGGTCCAAGGCCAAAATCGGAAGGGGTGCCCCAGTGTCCAAGAAATTTTGAAAAAAAAAAAAAAAAAATACTTTTTCTTACAGAATTAAAGAGAATATTTTTGTGAAGGTAATAAAACAAAAAAAAATTCTGATCAGTACTTACCGAGATACAGTGGCGAGAAGTTGACCCAAAATGACCGGGTGGCGGCAACATTGACAATTTCCACATACGCTCATTACTTTATTTTACGTTTTTTATATTTTCTTTTCTTTTCCAATTTTTTTCTTTTCCTACTAACATTTGGGGCCTGAGAGACCAATACTGTATATAATGTATATATATAAGCTCACTGTATTGAACACAATAACCGCACTAAAGTTATCATAACACTGTTTACCACTGTTGTTTATTACAATAAACATGCACAAATCTTGTATAATACTAATGTTCTATCATATATTTACATATGTACAATCACTGGACATGTTTTTAGAACTGCTGCAGCTTGTGGAACTCCTTGAAACAAGCCACCATGCATACATTCCTCGCACATAAACCGAGTGTCTTTGCGTCTTTGTTGCCGTCGTTTTGTTTGTGCACAGACAACACATCTCTTCTGAGCAAATTTCTTCTTAGTTGCAGGAAGCTGTATTATGAAGTGATCACCTTCCCTCCTCAAACGCTTGGGTATATCCTGAGGAGTTCGAGGATGGTTTTGTATAGCAGGTGTTGTTACCTGGTATTTCATTATGAGTTGTCTGACAACAGACAAACAAAATTCACCATATGGTGGTCTGCTGCCAGTCTTCACTTGGTACATATTATATGCATTGAGCATTGAAATGTCCATGAGATGGAAGAAAAGTTTCATATACCACTTGTAACTCTTACGAACACAATAAACAAAGCCAATCTGCATATCACATTTGTCAACCAAGCGCATGTTTTGTGTATAATCAATCACTGTCACTGGTTTTCGAATATGTTCATTAGTCATTCTATCAACTTTGCCACTGTCTTGCATTTCGTTACGGTGAATGGTTGTCAACAATGTGACATCTCGTTTGTCATGCCACCGTACTGTCATGATGTCAATGGCAGTAAACACCTGCACCTCATCACCATGAGTGCCTGTGTTGAACCTGGGCATATGTTAACGATTAGAACGCACTGTGCCACACACATCCGTCTTGTTCACTCGCAAGAAATCACTGAGTAAAGGGCTTGTGTACCAGTTATCGGTATATAATGTATGCCCCTTACCAAGATAAGGTGCCATCAGCTTCTCACTACGTCATCTGAGATGACTCGCGAAATCGTAATGACACGATTGCAAACATACCACATGGTATGGTTTGTTTGCAATCGTGTCATTACGATTTCGTGAGTCATGTTTACGGCTTTGAGGGGACTTGAGCTAGAGTTCGTCATGGCCACGCTAGCTGGAGATTCGTCTGTAAAAACTTGCATTTGTGGTCACAGTGGTGCCTATGTTAACCTTCCTATGGTGTAGAAATATACCTAGTTGGACGAATCTTATTGTGGCTAGCTGGTCCAGTGGCTAACGCGACGGTCTGGAGTTCTGAGACTTTCTGATCGCGGGTTCTATCCCCGCCCGTGGTATGATTTCACCTGAGATACCCAATAACATCCTAGTATCTTTCAATGTTTTACTTCCCATGTATACAACAATATCCAATACTAGGCCACTGTCACAGTCACAGAGTACAAACAATTTTATACCAAAGCGTTTCTTCTTGCTCGGTATATACTGTTTGAATGACAGTCTACCTTTGAACAAAATCAAAGATTCGTTAAGTACAAGATTCTTGAATGGATAAAAGTACATGTTGAACTTTTGTTTGAGATACATAAAAACATTTCTAATCTTGTATAACCTGTCACTTCTGTCAGGCCTGGTTTTGTCAGAGAGTGCAACATACTTAACAGTAAGATAAACCTGTTCACTGGGATGATTTCACTGAAGACCAGGGTAGAAATTAGCCGATCTGTGGACCAGTATGCTTTTATATTATGCTTATAGACATGAGGCATAAGCATTATTGTTGCAAAAAGCAAATACATTTCTGCAACAGTTGTCTCTTTCCACTGGTGTAGTCTTGACTGTGGTGATATCATTGTATTTGACATGGTGTACTCAAAATACTTTTTACTTTCCTTGACAATAGTTTCCATCAATGGCTGGTCAAAGAATAGTTCAAAGAATTCCAGTTCATTGGCAGTGGTTCCAAGAAGACAAGTAGGTAGAATTCCACTTTGAGAGTCATCAAACTGGCAGGGCTTGGGAACAAAATTGGGATTTTGCTGCCAATCCCACATACGGTTTGCTGGTGGATACTGGACATCATAGGCTGGTTGTGCTGGTAGTTGTGGTTGTGGTGGGCTGGTGGCTGACGCTCCGCTTTGTCCTTGAACTGAGGAGTCAGCAGTGTGGGTTCCAGCCTGGGCTGGTGAGTCATGCATGGCCGTGGCACTGCCATCACCACTACCACCACCTACTGATGCCTGTGATCTACCCATGCCAAGTGTAGCCACATCATCCTCACTTTCACTGTCTATTCCTGGTGTAGGGCCACGGGGTGTACTCCATCCCCTGGGCACTGCATAGGGAACACTACCCAAGCGCATGCGGCGGCGTATATACCGACGCTTCACTGGTGAATATGTTTCCTCACTATCACTACTCGAATGATCGTCAAGAGCAATAAAATCACAATCCAGTCACTATCATCATCATTACTGAAGTCAGAGGCCTGGCCACGCGAAAATAATAGTTTTCTCTTGCGATGAGGTACAACTGACCGTGACTGAGGAGTGCCCACACCAGAGGTAGAAGGTTGAGGATCATCAGGGTTTTCTGCACTATTATCGATATCCTGGCCATTCCTTTCGGTCACTAACTGATCAAAGCCAAAGAATTCGTCTTCATTTCCACTTCCATCAGAGTCAGAACTATCAGATAGGAAGAGGAGAGTCCCAATTTTCCTTGGAGCGAGAGCTGCCTTGCAACGAGGCATGGTGAACAAAGGAAACTAAGCCGGCGTTCCCACAATGCTATGCGGGTACCTAGAATTTTTATTTATGGTGCACACACACCACGTAGGCCTAACAGCCTTTTCACGCTAAATTTGATGCCGCTAGAATTTTGGCATAGATCTACGGTTTGGACCCTGAACGTAAAGCCGTAGATCTACAGCACAGGCCCTAAAAGGGTTAATGGTCGTGCTGTTTGAGTGTGAGCAAAGTATCACTGATGAAGAGATTCTGGGAAGCCAGTTAGCTGGACTAATCCTATACTTCTGGCAAAACAGTAACTGAATGAACAATGGAAAATGGGCTCCTTCACCCTCCTAGACCATGAGGCTAGAAGAGTGAATCTCACAAATGATAAATGACTTCCCATGCAACTACATGTAAGTGAGCATACATACATAAGCAAGCACAACGCATGCATATTTTTTTTTTTTTTTTAACATGTTGGCCATTTCCCACCAAGGCAGGGTGACCCAAAAAGAATAAATAATTTCATCATCATTCAACACTTTCACCATCATTCATACATGATAAATGTCTTTACAGAGGTGCTCAAGATACGACAGCATAGACGTCCCTCCAAACTGCCAATATCCCAAACCCCTTCTTTAATTAATTAAAGTGCAGACATTGTACATCCCACTTCCAGGACTCAAGTCCAGTTAACAGGTGTCCCTGAATCCCTTCACAAAATATAACCCTGCTCACACTCCAACAGCTCGTCAAGTCCCAAAAACCATTTGTTTCCAATCGCTCCTATATAAGACGCTCACGCATGCTTGCTGGAAGTCCAAGCCCCTCGCCCACAAAACCTCCTTTACACCCTCCATCCAACCTTTTCGCGGACAACCCCTACCCCACCTTCCTTCCCCTACAGATTTTTACACTCTCCATGTCATTCTTTGTTCCATTCTCTCTAAATGACAAAACCACCTCAATAGCCCCTCTTCAGCAACACCTACTCCTAATTTCCACACTACAAATTCTCTGCACAATATTTACAACACACATTGCCCTTAGACACAACATCTCCACTGCCTCCAACTGCCTCCTCGCTGCAGCATTTACAACCCATGCTTCACACCCATATAAGAGTGTTGGTACCACTATACTCTCGTACATTCCCTGCTTTGCTTCCATGGATAATGTTTTTTGTCTCCAAAGATACCTCAATGCACCACTCATCTTTTTTCCTTCATCAATTCTATGGTTAACCTCATCCTTCATAAATCTATCTGCTGACAAGTCAACTCTCAAATATGTACAGTGGACTCCCGGTATTCGATGGCATCGGTATACGTTAAATTCGGTATTCGATATACATGTATTTTAACGCAAAAATTTTGCCTCGCCACTCGTTAAAAAACCCGCCACAAGTGATTCGTCTGGGACGCATCCATGTGAGTGCCAGTGTTTACAAGCCAGCCAGTGTGCTCGCATCTAAGCATACATTTGGTACATTCCATATTATCACAGTGTTTTTGGTGCTTGTTTCTGCAAAATAAGTCACCATGGGCCCCAAGAAAGCTTCTAGTGCCAACCCTGTGGTAAAAAGGGTGAGAATTAGTATGGAAATTAAGAAAGATTTTGAAGGGTTTGGGGCTAACCCTGACAAGCCTATGCCAGTTGTGGAATCCATTGTGCCTACTTCAAAAATTAAGTAAATATGTGCAAAGTGGGTTGAAGTGCAAACCTTTATGGATGAAAATCACCCTAACACAGCTATTGCTAGCCGTGTTGGTGACTATTACAATGACAATGTTGTGGCCCATTTTAGACAAATCGTAAAGGAACAGGAGGTACAGAGCTCTATGGACAGATTTGTTGTGCGGCAGAGGCCCAGTGACTCTCAAGCTGGCCCTAGTAGCATTAAAAGAAGAAGGGAAGTAACCTCAGAAAGAGACTTGCTACCTCAAGTCCTAATGGAAGGGGACTCCCCTTCTAAACAATACGTTCGACACTCTCCCCTCCTCCCATCCCATCAATCATCACCAGATCGTCATTAAAGGTAAGTGTCATATATTCTATTGTTAGTAGAGTACTACTAACTGTGCATGTCTCCTTCAGTTTGTGTGCATTAAACTTATTATTTCATGTGGTAAAACTTTTTTTTTCATAGTACTTTTGGGTGTCTTGCACGGATTAATTTGATTTCCATTATTTCTTATGGGGAAAATTAATTCGCCTTCCGATAATTTTGGCATATGATGAGCTCTCAGGAACGGATTAATATCGTATACCGGGGGTCCACTGTATCTGAAAACATTCACTTCTTCCATACTCCCTCCCTCCAATGTGATATCCAATTTTCCTTTATCTAAATCGTTTGATACCCTCATCACCTTACTCTTATCTATGTTCACTTTCAACTTTCTACCTTTACACACCCTCTCAAACTACAGTGGAACCTCTACTTGCGAGTTTAATCCGTTCCATGACCTTGCTCGCAACTGGATTTGCTCGTTTGCAGCGTCAATTTTCCTCATTTAAATTAACTGAAATGCAATTAATCCGTTTCAGTGGAATTCTGTACTTCAATAATTTCGCTAATATCAACTCTACGGCTTATTTATCTATCTCACTTCATCTAATATGACATAATAAACAATATAAATAACTTAGAAACCTAATATATACTTTAAAATGAATAAAATATGTCATTCATGTCATTCTCTATCAAATAAGACCAAAAAAATAAGAATACAACCATAAAATCATACGAAAATACCACTAAGGGGTAGCTAATTGCTGAGAAGTGAACTCCATTATTTCTGCTTAGATTTCTTTCATTATTATTATTATTATTATTATTATTATTATTATTATTATTATTATTATTAATTATTATTATTATTATATAAATAAGTTGTAATTTTTATTCACACAAAAAATATAAGATTTACTGTGACGTCATTTGTTTACACTGAAACAGCCAAGCAATGTACCATTTCTCCTAGGTTGAGCTCTATTTCAAGGTACTTTTCGTCGTGAAAGCAATCAAAATCATATCTATTTCTGTAATTTATCTTCCATTCTATCAAATGAGACCAAAAAAACGAGAATACAACCATAAAAACCATTCAAAATTACCATTAAGGGGTGGCTAATTGCTGAGAAGTGAACTCCATTATTTATGCTCAGATTTCTTTCATTTTTGGTGTATATTAAGAAGCATCTTTCCATCATACATTGCGCAAGTTTCAATAAGATAGTCCAACAAACAAATGAGATACAATTCCCGAGATCACGAGCAAGAGCCCCTCACCAGTGTCAAGGAACCTACCTTGAGATCTGCTCACTTGTGGAAATTTTGCTCGCGTATGAAAGCAAAAAGTCGACCCATCGACTGCTCGTATTTGGAAAAACTCGCACGTGGACACGCTCGCAAGTAAAGGTTCCACTGTAGTCCACAAGCCTTCGCAACTTTTCTTTCAAATCCCCCTAAAGCACAGTATCATCAGCAAAAAGTAACTGTATCAACTCCCATTTTGTATCTGATTCCCCATAATTTAATTCCACCCTTCTCCCCAACACCCTAGCATTTACTTCTTTAACAACCCCCATCTATAAATATATTAAACAACCATGGTGACATTACACATCCCTGTCTAAGACCTACTTTTATTGGGAAGTAATCTCCCTCTCTCCTACACACCCTAACCTGAGCCTTGCTATCCTCATAAAAATTCTTTACAGCACTCAGTAACTTACTACCTATTTCATACACTTGCAACATCTGCCACATTGCTCCCTTATCCACTATCATATGCTTTTTCTAAATCCATAAATGCAATGAAAACTTCCCTACCTTTATCTTAATACTGTTCACATATACGTATGCTTCAATATAAACACTTGATCTACATATCCCCTACCCATTCTAAAGCCTCCTTGCTCGTCTGCAATCCTGCTCTGTCTTACCTCTAATTCTTTCAATAATAACCCTACCATACACTTTACCTGGTATACTCCATAAAAATTATAGGGGAATAAGTTTACATTCTCTTTTGTCCCCCTTCCCTTTATATAAAGGAATTATACATGCTCTCTGCCAATCCCTAGGTACCTTCCCTCTTTCATACATTTATTAAACAAAAATGCCAACCACTTCAACACTATATCTCCCCCTGCTTTTAACATTTCTGTCATGATCCCGTCAGTACCAGCCACTTTACCCCTTTTCATTCTACGTAATGCCTCACGCACCTCTCCCACACTCACATCCTGCTCTTCTTCACTCCTGAAAAATGTTATACCTCCATGACCAGTGCATGAAATTACTGCCTCCCTTTCTTCGACATTTAAAAGTTCCTCAAAATATTCCCCACCATCTACCCAATACCTCCAGCTCTGCATCTACTAACTCCCCTACTTTGTTTTTAACTGACATATCCATTTGTTCCCTAGGCTTTCTTAACTTGTTTGTCTCACTCCAAAATTTTTTCCATTAAAAATTTTTTCTATGCACATAAATGTGCATTCACATGCGCACACGCATGCACACACACATACATGCATGCACGCACAGTGTCTAACGCAACCTGTTCACGGAGTAAATTTTAAAGTACGTAAACATTTTCTATACATGCAAGATTTCATGTACGTCATGCTACTTCTACTTACACTTAGGTCACACTACACGTACTTTTTTTTTTTTTCAACAAGTCGGCCGACTCCCACCGAGGCAGGGTGACATACATGTACAAGCATATATATACATACCCCTCTGGGTTTTCTTCCATTTTCTTTCTAGTTCTTGTTCTTGTCTATTTCCTCTTATCTCCATTCAAAGTTTATTCTCTATAAAGATTACAATGTTGAATTTACAGAATTTGGTTGTTGTGTGGTTTACATGTAGTTAAATAATGATTACAGAGTGTACTACTAGAACGCCTAGCATGGCTAGGCATTTCGGGCAGACTTAGTTTAATTCTTTATTTTAAAATATTACAAATTATGAGGTAAGTTGGTATTATGGCTAAGTGACTAAATACTAGTTTGTGAGTTTAGCAATGTGAATGCTTTTGTTTTGGCACAGTACATAGTTTCAGTATTGGAGTATCATAGGATTCATTATTTTAAGATTGAGATTAATATTCCTGTTTATGGTCAAATGGGTGAGTGAGTAAGTGTGAACCACAAGGTGGTATTCTTGTAGTTAGTTGATGGGGTTTATCAGGGAGATAAGATGTTTTCTAATGGTAGTTTTGAAGGTGATGAATGTGTGCAGTTCTAGAGTTCTCAGGTAGGGTGTTCCAGATTTTAGGGCCTTTGACATACATTGAATTTTTGTAAAGGTTTAGATGGACATGGGGAATGTCGTAGAGATGTTTGTGTCTGGTGTTATGCCTGTGGGTTCTGTCACAACTATCAAGAAAGCATTTTAGGTCAAGGTTGATATTGGAGTTTAAGGTCCTGTAGATGTAGATTGCACAGTAGTAAGTGTGGATGTACTGAACAGGGAGTAAGTTTAGATCTATGAAGAGTGGGGGGGTGTGTTGCCAGGGATGGGATTTAGTGATTATTCTTACTGCAGCTTTTTGTTGGGTTATTATTGGCTTTAGGTGTGTTGCTGCAGTTGATCCCCAAGCACAAATAGCATAGGTGAGGTAAGGATAAATAAGTGAGTGGTATAGTGTGAGAAGGGCATTTTGCGGCACGTAGTATCGTATCTCGGAGAGGATCCCAACTGTTTTGGATACTTTTTTGGTTATGTGTTGGATATGGATGCTGAAATTCAGGTTGTTGTCAAGGTATAGGCCATGGGGAAGTGGAACAGAATTCTTCCTCTTTAAGTCATGCGTGTCGTAAGAGGCGACTAAAATGCTGGGAGCAAGGGGCTAGTAACCCCTTCTCCTGTATAAATTACTGAATTTAAAGAGAGAAACTTTCGTTTTTCTTTTTGGGCCACCCTGCCTTGGTGGGATACGGCCGGTTTGTTGAAAAAAAAAAAAATACATTCTACGTCTATGTTGCAAGGAAGAAACCGGAAATAGAATGCCATAGCACCATAAATTTGGGGCAAAACAAGCATCAGACTACGGAGCACTCCAAATCCTCTTCGAACATTCCAATGGACATTTCCTCTATATAGTATAGTTTTACCAACGCTCTTATATGGGTGTGAAGCGTGGGTGATGAGTGTTGCAGCGAGGAGAAGGCTGGAGGCAGTGGAGATGTCGTGTCTGGGGGCGGTGTGTGGTGTGAATGTAATGCAGAGAATTCGTAGTTTGGAAGTTAGGAGGAGGTGCGGGATTACCAAAACTGTTGTCCAGAGGGCTGAGGAAGGGTTGTTGAGGTGGTTCGGACATGTAGAGAGAATGGAGCGAAACAGAATGACTTCAAGAGTGTATCAGTCTGTAGTGGAAGGAAGGCGGGGTAGGGGTCGGCCTAGGAAGGGTTGGAGGGAGGGGGTAAAGGAGGTTTTGTGTGCGAGGGGCTTGGACTTCCAGCAGGCATGCGTGAGCGTGTTTGATAGGAGTGAATGGAGACAAATGGTTTTTAATACTTGACGTGCTGTTGGAGTGTGAGCAAAGTAACATTTATGAAGGGATTCAGGGAAACCGGCAGGCCGGACTTGAGTCCTGGAGATGGGAAGTACAGTGCCTGCACTCTGAAGGAGGGGTGTTAATGTTGCAGTTTAAAAACTGTAGTGTAAAGCACCCTTCTGGCAAGACAGTGATGGAGTGAATGATGGTGAAAGTTTTTCTTTTTCGGGCCACCCTGCCTTGGTGGGAATCGGCCGGTGTGATAATAAAAAAAAAAAAATAAAAATTTCCTCTACAGCCTACAGGCAAGGCCAAAGGTTTTTTAGGAGAAAGGCCAGTGTCACTCAGTGTAACTATCCACCCAAGCTTCAGATGGCTCATGGATGCATACCATACCTTAGTTGTGTGCTGTTCAATTGATCTGAGCTTTTTATCATACTATCTCATCTCTGGATACTATTCATGGCACACAATAGGAATACTAGTTGTGCTGGAGGTGTCAAGAAGAAAATTAACTGCAAAATTCTGATCATTCTAAGAATATTGAGGTATTAGAGGCATATAGAAGGTGGGAGGCAATGAAGGCTAATAACCCATAACCACACAGTGATGTATGTATTCACTCCATGCAAGTAAATGCAGCGGTAGTTACCTATATGCCACTGGATCAGCCGGGTGAAAGATGTTAAGGAGACGCTTACATAGTTTCTGAGGAATAATGTCTGGGACTGCATCCTGAGAAGGCTTAGTGCGGAGGGCCAGGAACACTGCCAGTGGGGAACCCAGACAGAAGAAATTTTCAATCTGCAAATTACAATAAATACCTATATACCTAAAGATCATCGTAATGGCATCGTCATCATAAAGACATTGTCACCATGAAGGCATTATCATAATGTCAAGTCAAACCTGGTAAAGTCTTATTTTCAATGCTAGTGTACAGTACATGCAAAACTGCATTATGAAAGTTATTATAGTTATGAGGATGCACTAAACCTATAGTACAGCACTAGGGAAATGGGAGACAAGCAAGTTTAATCCAGTGCCTCGGATTAACAGTCCTTCACAAGCTTTGTCATCACAAGCTTTCATCTAATTTTCCAGTGCAATTTCCAATTTTCCCTTTTCCCTTTTCTCTTGTAAATGAATTTGAACCCACCATATCATCTATTAAAAGATTTAACTACCTAGATGCATGCCAAGCAATCCATGTAGACTTCAGGTCACAGTCATTTTCACTTCAAAGCTAATGTCCTCAATTTATTTATCTATCTCTATTTCTCTCTCTCTCTCCTCCCTCCCAACAAAACCTCTCAAACAAATTATTACTTTGACATCTGAACTGTCATATCTACACACCTCTGACAAGACAGTGATAATGTGAATGATAAAGAATAGAGATTTTATTTTTTTGCAAAGGTTACAATGTGTAATTACAATTTTGATTTGTTAAGTACAAAGAAAGCCACTATCATGCCGGAGCATTTCAGGCAGACTAATCCTAGTACATAATAACTAAAATCTAGACAAGATAAGAGTGGTTAACTTTTTAATAAATCCTTATTTTATCTTAATACTAATGCGAGGTAGTCAAGGTGGGGGTTTATAAGAATAATTATCTTGAAGTTGCACATAATAAAAACAATATTTTAATTAATGGTGAAAGTGTTTCTTTTTCGGGTCACCCTGCCTTAGTGGCAGACAACCAGTGTGTTTAAAAAAATTAAGCAGAACTAAATTTTAATATTAACAAGAATGGAAATTAAAAAAAATTACTAAAGGTGAGACTCCACGTATACCTGTGATTTACACATGACACATTTTGAGTTCTGATATCCTTACAGCCCAGCCTAGGACCAGGCTTTTCTGTTGATTGCCTTTTCAACCAAGTCCACAGCCATCATAATCTGGATGATCTGGCATATGGCAGAGGCAAAGATTCAATTTTCTCAAGAGATACACTTATTCCAGCAATATTTCCAATATCTGCTGGAAACAAGTTCAACATTCTTGGCTTACAGAAGTCAACACGGTTCTCGTACTGTGCTCATGGCACCCCTGCATTTCAATAAATATTTTACACTTCCTCCCATCTCTCTCGTTATGTTTAACAAGATTATTTGGTAGGCTGGTAGCGGGGAGTAATGATAAATGTCTTAGGAGGCTTCTTACTTTATTGTTAAGTCGTGATGGGTACACAGGCTTGTGTTGTGCCCATGGCCCGGGCAGGGCCATCCCACGAGAGAGAGCTACTAGTAGGCCTTTTTGTGTCTTCCTGCTAGGCCGCTGTGTGAGTAAGAGTGAGGCAAGGGCAGGCAGGTTGGCATGCCCACCGAGAGGCCTGGCTACAGAGGGCAGCACCCTAGTGCCGCGAAATATGAACTAAGCTGGCAGACAGCATGGGCTGTCTGTGCAGACAGTACAGGCTGTCTACATACGCTCAGCCACCTACCACGCGTCGTCCCGACACGACAATACTGGTGGTAAAAGAAACTCTGTCTCTCTCTCGTAGGAACAGGGCACAGAACACAAAATAAAAACATATATATATACATATGGACATGGAAAAAAAACTTCCTACAGGGAGGGAAGAAAAAAACATGTGAGGTGTGCTAAACAAAGTGGTCATAGGCAGTGAGCGTCGAAGGGCATCACTGCACGCCTTCCTGCGTCTGGACGGATACTGCAACACAGGAGACATCGCTGCGGCTGAGCTGTGACGTAACAGGGTACGGTCTCCTCTGGAACGGTGAAGCAGTCATCGTAGGAGTCGCTGCAGGTTTTCACTCAACCTGGGGCAAGACATGCTGGTGCCCTCGAGTGAGGCGTCGACAAAACTCGGCATGACTTCTGGCAAGTGACTCAGGAGGACACTTCTCGACTGGTACTGTCGCTGGGCTGTCACTGCCGGCGAGCGTGGAGCGAGTTGTGGCAGAGACGACTGGGCAAAACATCTGGGAGTCATAACATCATACACCAGATTGCAGTGAGCGAGCTAGCAGTCAGTGACATCTTTGTGCAGGCTGCTCACTGAAGCTTGTGACACGAGGCTGACACAGCGCCTGCCGACAGGGCTTAACTGCGGCTTGACGAGTGTCATTCTCTCGGCAGTTGGAGTTACAGCAGAGGTTAGTCTAAGCGTCCCCAGACTTGTTTCTCTACATATAACTGCACTCTGAAGGTCTGGAGGTGAAGTGAAACAAATCTCGATGGGAATCATAGCAGGTATGATTCTGCAGAACATCTATGAGTGACGAGCATAAGAGCTTCCTGTACAAAGGGGCTCAAACGCTCAGAGCTGACTGATAACAACTGTCAAGCGCACTGGTCACATCGGGTGACTTAGCACAGTGGTGCTACTCAGGTCTGGCTCAGACCTCACTGGACACACTGAAACTACACACCCGCGGTACATGCTGTACAACATGTGAGAACACTGACTGAGAGAAATTAATTAACACACGACATATATCTTCTCTCAATCTTCTCGACAATACTGAATTAATTACTAGAAACACTCAATGTGACATCATGTGATGTCAGGCGTGATGTCGCGAGGTGACGTCAGCAGACATCTCGAGGTGACATCAGGCAGACATCGTGAGGTGACGTCAGCAGACATCGTGACGTCATGAAGTCAGGCAACATTGTCGGTGACGTCAATGTGATGCGGGCAGCAGACCACAGCATGTGGCCTGGGACATCTGGTAACTCACGTGGCTTGTAGAGCTACATGACATCGCCCACACCCAACGTGGTGTCGTGATCTACGTGGCATGCTGATCCACGTAGCTTCGAGTGACCTTGGGCACTCGGATACACAGCTCTGGCAATGAATTCACACAAAAAACAGCAGAGAACACAGCAGAGGGAGTGAGCAGTGGTGAGTGGTGTATGGTAGGCTGGTGAGGTGTGAGAGTACAGCAGGGCGAGGCAAGGAGCGGCCCCTCCCCTCCTCCCACAAACACGTGGAGAACTCACACTGGACGCAGAAATCGCCACAAAACTCACCTCTGGCTTGCTGAAACAGCTGTGCTGAGCTGAACAACAACAGCAGCAACATACAAGTGACGCTGAACACGTGACTTGGGAAACAGCGTGGGGTCACTGTGACGCCACTCACAATTCTCGAAGAAATTCGGCAAATTTCAGCTGGATCCTGCTTGTACCTGTGTCTGGATGCTGAAACGTGCAGACACGACATCAGGATAACTCGTTGAGAGACGGATGCTTCTTGTATGGGATGATGAAGTGAAGATGACTTCATACCTCTTCCTTCCTCTCTCTGGGCAAACAACTGCTGCGACCACCGCTACTACCAATGTTTAACAAGATTATTTGGTAGGCTGGTAGCGGGGAGTAATGATAAATGTCTTCGGAGGCTTCTTACTTTATTGTTAAGTCGTGGTGGGTACACAGGCTTGTGTGTTGTGCCCATGGCCCGGGCAGGGCCATCCCACGAGAGAGAGCTACTAGTAGGCCTTGTTGTGTCTTCCTGCTAGGCCACTGTGTGAGTGAGAGTGAGGCAAGGGCAGGCAGGCTGGCATGCCCACCGAGAGGCCTGGCTACAGAGGGCAGCACCCTAGTGCTGCGAAATATGAACTAAGCTGGCAGACAGCATGGGCTGTCTGTGCAGACAGTACAGGCTGTCTACAGTTACAGTACATTAAGGTACAATAATTACAATTGGGACCATGCTTTCAAATAACTTCAATGCATGTTATACCGCAAAAAAAAAAAATCACAAACAGGCATCTTAATTCAGAACAAGCCATATGGGGATGGAAATCCTTAGCTCATGATCTTTCTCACTCTCTGTGCATTGTCTCGGGAGTTATGCAATGTTGCAAGGCTAGCAACAGATATCAGGGAGAAAAAAATTTCTGAGGCAAGGGAGGAACCTCAGAAGTTTACAGAAAGCTAGTTACAGAACAATAAGGAATAGCTCTAGTCAGCTCAAGACATGTGATGGAGTGAATGATGATGCAAGTGTTTCTTTTTCGGGCCACCCTGCCTTGGTGGGAATCAGCCGATGTGTTAATAAAAAAAATAAAAATAATAATTGATCTAGTGGCATATGGAATCATTTTACCTAAGTAGTGAATGCACTCACACTCAGGCTTTATGTAACTTTATAATATTGTACAAATAAGATGTACAGTACTATGTGTCATCCTACCACAAGTCAGAGAATGTTCCAGAAAGTGTTGTCTACAAAGATCCCTACATACAGTGGACCCCCGCATAACGATCACCTCCGAATGCGACCAATTATGTAAGTGTATTTATGTAAGTGCGTTTGTACGTGTATGTGTGGGGGTCTGAAATGGACTAATCTACTTCACAATATTCCTTATGGGAACAAATTCGGTCAGTACTGGCACCTGAACACACTTCTGGAGTGAAAAAATATCGTTAACCGGGGGTCCACTGTATTTACCTACTTATCTACCTATCCTGCTCCAAGATCACTGCAATGTTTCATAACTCTAGGACCCCAAAGGCAATAAGTCACTCTACCTAACCTCCTTAGGCTATCCTAGGAAACTCGCACACGTTACTATATACACTCACCTTCCGACTTACGACCTACACGACATACGACCACTCTACTTACGACCATGCATCTGACAGCAGGGCTGCCAGATACACAGTCAGACACAGCAGTATAATGTGATCCTTTGTTGACAATGTTTTGCCCACATAAGTAGAGGTATTAGTAGTAGTTATACATATAGTGGAAAAGTCAGCTGGTACATGAGAAAGAAAGGTTACAAAAGCTGGCTTGGTTGGGCAAATGTACATGGATGAATTGGAGAAAGCATGTTTCAGTGTCCCTTCTCTATTGCATAAGAAAGGAGGAACACTGCAGCAGGCCTGTTGGCCCAAACTAGGCATGTCCTTTATGTAGTAGCAATTATGTGATGGCAGGGTTTACTGTTTTCAGGAGGATTCTCGCTAAGACTTCAGAGATGATTAAGCTTCCTTTGTTTTGTTTAATTGTGTTAGAAACAGCAATTAATGCTGAAGAAGTGTGTGAGATCATTTTTATTTGTAGGTTTCCAGTAAACTTGAAATCTTAGATTGTTATCTACTTTGTGAATGAGGACATCTAGAAAAGGTAGCTTGTCATTAGACTTCTTCAGCATTAATCGCAGTTTCTAACACAAAACAAAGGCAGCTTCGTCATCTCTGAAGTCTTAGTGAGAATCCTGAAAACAGTAAACTTTGCAATCACATAATTGCTACTACATAAAGACATGCCCAGTTTGGGCCAACAGGCCTGCTGCAGAGTTCCTCCTTTCTACATTTGCCCAACCTAATTTTTATGCTACCCAAGCCATAACTTTTGTAACCTTACTCATGTACCAGCTGACTTTTCCACCACATGTATAACTATTACTACTACCTCTACTTGTGGGGGCAAACAGGCCTGCTGCAGTGTTCCTCCTTTCTTATGTAATAGAGAAGGGACACTGAAACATGCCTTCTCAAATCCATCCATATACATTTGCCCAACCTATTTTTTATGCTACCCAAGCCATAGCTTTTGTAACCTTTCTTTCTCATGTACCAACTGACTTTCACCACATGTATAACTACTACTACTATTCCTACTGGCAATTTTCTAAGGTTCGACTTATGTCCATTTTGACTTACGACCGGTTGGTCGGAACCAAGCTCGGTCGTAAGTCGGATGGTACCTGTATGTTATCCTAGGAAACTTGCACATACGTTACTACGTATATTGCATAAACCTGCATAACTGCACAACAGACAGGTTGCATTGAATGTTTCTAAAGTACTAGCACAAGCTAACACTAGTCACCATCGCATCCAGCACTTCAATAAAGGATCTAAGCATGACAAAATGCAAGCACCATGAACCAGTCAATGCAGGGGTTTACACTATACCCTGTGGAGGCCGTGACAGGACTTATGTGGGTGAAACAGCAAGAAACCCCGAAACACGCCTCAATGAGCACATTGATGCATGTAGAAATGATAACTTAAACAATGCCTGCATACAACACCGAAATTCCGCCAGTCATCTCACGAAATTCAGAGACGCCTGATTAGTGATCAAAAACTAATTTCCGCAGACACAAGTGCCTTGAAGCAGCATTAATCACCGTTTCTAACACAAACAAAACAAAGGCAGCTTCATCATCTCTGAAATCTTAGTAAGAATCCTCCTGAAAACAGTAAACCCTGCCATCACAGTCTCTCTTGCTAATACTACACAAGAACATTACACAGGAGGAACACTGAAACAGACCTCAAATCCAACCTCCAAACAGAAATATTTGTCTAACCTATTTTTATGCTACCCAAGTAACCTTTTACTCGTGTGCAAGTTAATAGTTAGCTCTACCATATTGTATTACTACTACTACAACTAATATTACTACAACTACTACTACCACCACCACCACTAGTATTACACCTCACTAAGCCTATATACATCCTCTGTGTCTGTGTACTGTTTGTAACGTCTTGATAAATCTCCTGGAGAGCAAAACGTTGCCACAATAAAATGTCACATTTTTGCATTTGTGTCCTTTTACTTAACATAACTGCACAAGTATACAGGGTAATAGTCTGGAAATAAATGGTATTAAATACCGACACAATGGAAATATAAACACAAAAGCAGTATAATGTGATTCTTTATTGACAACGTTTCACCCACACAGTGGGCTTTATCAAGTCACAAACAGATCTACCTGGGTGAAAGGTATGCGAGTATTTATAGGGTGGAGTCAGGTGGAGAATGCTGCATGTGACAATCTTCTGAGTAGTGTGATAGAGTCTAGGACTTTGGGTAGCTTTAAAAAGAGATTGGGAAAGTATATGAGTAGACCTCCTGCAGTGTTCCTCCATTCTTATGTTCTTATATGGGATAGTGATGAAGTTTCTTGGCAAGGAGATCAGCTATGTTATAGAAGCTATTGTTTTGGTTGAAGCTGTTAGATATACAGATAAGTGATGATTCCAGGATTCTTTGGTATTGAGTGTTGTCTTCTCTGGCTATAAGTCACTCTGTCTGACTTTTTTGGGTTATCCTAGGTCTCTACACATATGCTGCTATGTATGATAATTCTATGTAACTATTTGTGTATACCTGAATAAATTTACTTACTTACGTCTTGCGTTTCTGTAGTTGATTAAATGGGTGTGAATTTCGGTGTTGAACACAGGCATTCCTTAAATTGTCAGATCTGCCTTTGTACTGGTGTTGTGAAATACGTGTTCGGAGGTCTCTGGATGTTTTGCCCATGTGTAATTTGCTGCAGTCATTAAGGAATGCCTGTGTTCAACACCGGAATTCATACAACCATTTAATCAAGAATTTTCCCCCCACCTACTTTCTGTTGCTGATCTTGTAACACTGCATAACTCCTGACAACACAGTGTGTGTGTGTGAAAGATCTTGAGCTAAAGATTTTTATCCCCATGTGGCTTGTTCTGAATGGTATACTTATATTATTAGATATCTCTCTTGTCTTCACTCCTGAGAATAGATTCCAAGTACCTTGAAGCATTCCCAGTACGTTAAAACTTTACTGCCACTGTAGTATGTTCTTTTCATCGTTAAGTTCCAAGGTGAAGTTCCTTTGGAAAACAGTACGTACTATTTTACCAAGTTTTCACGCCATTTTGCTCTTTTTTTTCAGTTTTGTAAACAAACATTGAGTGTGCATCATGATAATACACACTCAATATTTGCTACACACTTGGTGCAACTTTCTGCACAAAGCAAAGACCTCTACACGTTATAAAAGTAATTTTGAGTTTGAAAAATGAAATAAACAGCACAGTCAGATTTTGGAAGATTTTGCCATATGGAAGTGAAGCACTAATATCGAGAAGGTTGTAAATATTAATACATTCCTTTTTGACAACATAATTTTTTTTTTTTTTAACAAGTTGACCGTCTCCCACCGAAGCAGGGTTACCCAAAAAGAAAGAAAATCCCCAAAAAGAAAATACTTTCATCATCATTCAACACTTTCACCTCACTCACACATAATCTCTGTTTTTGCAGAGGTGCTCAGAACACAACAGTTTAGAAGCATATACGTATGAAGTTACACAACATATCCTTCCAAACTGCCAATATCCCAAACCTCTCCTTTAAAGTGCAGGCATTGTACTTCTCATTTCCAGGACTCAAGTCCGGTTATATAAAAATAACCAGTTTCCCTGAATCCCTTCACTAAATATTACCCTGCTCACACTCCAACAGCACGTCGGGTCCCAAATACCATTCGTCTCCATTCACTCCTAACACGCTCACGCACGCTTGCTGGAAGTCCAAGCCCCTCACCCACAAAACCTCCTTTACCCCCTCCCTCCAACCTTTTCAAAGATGACCCCTATCCCACCTTCCTTCCCCTACAGATTTATACGCTCCCCATGTCATTCTACTTTGATCCATTCTCTCTAAATGACCAAACCACCTCAACAACACCTCTTTAGCCCTCTGACTAATACTTTTATTAACTCCACACCTTCTCCTAATTTCCACACTCTGAATTTTCTGCATAATATTCACACCACACATTGCCCTTAGACAGGACATCCCCACTGCCTCCAACCGCCTCCTCGCTGCAGCATTTACAATCCAAGCCTCACACCCATATAAGTGTTGGTACTACTATACTTTCATACATTCCCTTCTTTGCCTCCATAGATAACGTTTTTTGTCTCCACATATACCTCAACGCACCACTCACCTTTTTTCTTTCATCAATTCTATAATTAACCTCATCCTTCATAAATTCATCCGCTGACACGTCAACTACCAAATATCTGAAAACATTTTCTTCCATACTCCTCTTCCCCAATTTGATATCCAATTTGTGTTTATCTAAATCATTTGATACTCTCATCACCTTACTCTTTTCTATATTCACTTTCAACTTCCTACCTTTACACACACTCCCAAACTCGTCCACTAACCTTTGCAACTTTTCTTTAGAATCTCCCATAACCAAAGTATCATCAGCAAAAAGTAACTGTCAATTCCCATTTTGTATTTGATTCCCCACAATTTAATCCCACCCCTCCCCCGAACACCCTAGCATTTACTTCCTTTACAACCCCATCTATAAATATATTAAACAACCATGGTGACATTACACATCCCTGTCTAAGACCTACTTTTACCGGAAAATAGTCTCCCTCTCTTCTACACACCCTAACCTAAGCCTCACTATCCTCAATGTAACACCTGATCTACACATCCCCTACCCACTCTAAAACCTCCTTGCTTATCCGCAATCCTACATTCTGCCTTACCTGTAATTCTTTCAATAATAACCCTACCGTACACTTTTCCTGCTATACTCAGTAAACTTCTTTCTTTCTTTCAACACACCGGCCGTATCCCACCGAGGAGGGGTGGCCCAAAAGGAAAAACGAAAGTTTCTCCTTTTACATTTAGTAATATATACAGGAGAAGAGGTTACTAGCCTGTTGCTCCCAGCATTTCAGTCGCCTCTTACAACACGCATGGCTTACGGAGGAAGAATTCTGTTCCACTTCCCCATGGATAACTCAGTAAACTCATTCCTCTATCATTTTTACAATCTATTTTGTCCCCCTTTCCTTTATATAAAGGAACTACACATGTTCTCCGCCAATCCCTAGGTACCTTCCCTTCTTTCATACATTTATTAAACAAAAATACCAACCACTCCAATACTATATCCCCCCCTGCTTTTAGCATTTCTGTCATGACCATGTCAGTTCCAGCTGCTTTACCCCCTTTCATTCTACGTAATTCCTCACGTACCTCCCGCACACTCAAATCCTGCTCTTCTTCACTCCTAAAAGATGGTATACCTCGCTGACCAGTGCATGAAATTACCGCCTCCCTTTCTTCATCGACATTTAAAAATTCCTCAAAATATTCTCACCATCTACCCAGTACCTCCATCTCCCCATCTACTAACTCCCCTACTCTGTTTTTAACTGACAAATCCATTCGTTCCCTATGCTTTCTTAACTTGTTTAACTCACTCTAAAATTTTTTCTTATTTTCATTAAAATTTCTTGACAGTGTCTCTCCCACTCAGTCATTTGCTCTCCTTTTGCACTCTCTCACCACTCTTCGACTTTCTTTTACTCTCCATATACTCTACTCTTCTTATAACACTTCTGCTTTGTAAAAACCTCTCATAAGCTACCTCTCTCTCTTTTATCACACCCTTTACTTCATCATTCCACTAATCACTCCTCTTCCCTCCTGTACCCACCCTCCTATAACCACAAACTTCTGCCCCACATTCTAATACTGCATTTTTAAAACTATTCCAACCCTCTTCAACCCCCCTCTCCCCATCACTCATACTTGCACCAGCCCACCTTTCTGCCAATAGTTGCTTATATCTCACCCGAACTTCCTCCTCCCTTAGTTTATACACTTTCACCTCCCTCTTACTTGCTGCCATTTTCCTCTTGTCTCATCTACCTCTTACTCTAACTGTAGCTACAACTAAATAATGATCCAATATATCAGTTGCCCCTTTATAAACGTGTACATCCTGGAGCCTACCTATCAACCTTTTATCCACCAATATATAACCTAACAAACTACTTTCATTATGTGCTATATCATACCTTGTATATTTATTTATCCTCTTTTTCATAAAATATGTATTACTTATTACCAAACCTCTTTCTACACATAGCTCAATTAAAGGCTCCCCATTTTCATTTACCCTTGGCACCTCAAATTTACCTACTACTCCCTCCACAACATTTTTACCCACTTTAGCATTGAAATCCCCCAACCTCAAGTACTCTCACATTTGGTTCAAAACTCCCCATGCACTCAACATTTCCCAAAATCTCTCTCTCTTCTCCAGGTGCATATATGCTTACTATAACCCACTTTTCACATCCAACCTTTATTTTACTCCACATAATCCTTGAATTAATACATTTATAGTCCCTCTTTTCCTGCCATAGCTTATCCTTCAACATTATTGCTACTCCTTCTTTAGCTCTATTTGAAACCCCTGACCTAATCCCATTTATTCCTCTCCACTTAAACTCTCCCACCCCCTTCAGCTTTGTTTCACTTAAAGCCAGGACATCCAGCGTTTTCTCATTCATAACTTCCACAATCATCTCTTTCTTATCATTCACACAACATCTACGCACATTCAGACATTTCACTTTGACAACTTTCTTTTTATTCTTTTTAGTAATTTTTACAGGAAAAGGGGTTACTAGCCCACTGTTCCCGGCATTTTAGTCGACTTTTACAGCATGCATGGCTTACGGAGGAAAGATTCTTATTCCACTTCCCCATGAATATAAAAGGAAAAGTAATAAGAACAAGAATTATCAAGATAAAATCAAAGAAAACTCAGATGAGTATGCATAAATAAATATGTACATGTATGTGTATTGTGACCTAAGTGTAAGTAGAAGTAGCAAGACGTACCTGTAATCTTGCATATTTATGAGACAGGCAAAAGACACCAGCAATCCTACCATCATGTAAAACAATTACTGTACAGGCTTTTGTTTTACACTCACTTGGCAGGACGGTAGTACCTCCCTGGGCGGTTGCTGTCTACCAACCTACTACCTTAATTATATAGTAACAAAATGAAATAAAAAGAGATAAATAGTAAAATTCCAATTTAAGTTAGAATTTCCTGCTGCCGCAATTGGAATGGGATATATGACCACGAGATAAAAAATTTACACAACATGCATAAGATAATCATCCATTTGAAAAGACAATTCTCCTCACCTTGAAGTTTAAGGAAGGCTGACAACTTTTAGATTCATGTTGCTTGAGAAGCTCTTGTAAGCTTTTTTTAAGCATTATTTGTGAAACATTCTGCAGCTCACTACTTTTATTCATATTTTCAATCTGAAGAGATAATTATTATTATAATCAGGGGAAAGCATGAAAGCCAAAGGGGTTATACAGCACATGGGAAATGGGAGGTAATCAAGTTTGATCCAAGAAAGAGGACAGTTAAATATTCCATAGTCAAGAGCCCCCCCCCCCTCACTGGCATCAAGGCACCTCCTTTCAGAGTTCTGAGGAGAAAAACAATCAGAATAAAAATACTATACAGGATGATTAAAACTGAGCATACCACAGGAAGGAGCATACATGTACCAAGTCTGGACCAAGTGCTAAAATGCAGTACAGTATTTATAATAGAATTATGCAAAGTGATAAGAGCATATTATAAACAAGACAGTTAAAAAAGGAGCTGCAGGTACAGGATGTTGCAAGTCATAATACTGTGATAATACTGAAGAAAGAATAAATTGGAATGTATGCAATGAGCTTTGCATTCCTAGAGTTAAGAGGCTCAACTTAATACCACCACCAAATAGGGAATGTTAGCAACACACATTGAAAAATTCACTGTTAGTGTAATAACTACACCAATCTATGTACTGTACATGCAAATACTAGGTAATTATAGAAGTACATCCGACAGAGATATTTTTTTTTGCCATAACCTATATCGAATATAATATTGTAATCAATTAAGCACTAAATCCATAAGGGTCATACAGTGCTACATAGTATATAAAAATTGTATTTTTGTTCCAAAAAACGCATTTTTTGTATTAAGGGCCCTGGGTGTCCTCCTGGAGTGTTGTACTTCCTTCACACCAATGCTGGTTTCTCAGGCCCCCAAAGAGGTAATAACCTCCTTCATTTGATCATTAGGTATTGCTTCCTTGTTACAGTCAAGTAATTTGAGGCTTCTATAATGCTCCAAACCCAGCTGTCAGCCAAAATAAAAGGGTTCAAAATAGCAACTTGATAAAGCTGAATCCTGAGGGAAACATTGTCAAATACAAAGGCCCTGGGGGGGGGGGGCTCACCTGGAATCATACCACCTGTATCCAAGATAGAGGCAGCTGTTGACTGGCAGTGGATTCCATATGGGCATATCCCAGAGATGGGAACCAGCAAATATACAGAAATAGTAGATAAAAGCATCTCTGTACTCTGCCCTGAGTAAAGCCCACACCAGAAAGCAGTAAGTCAAGCACAGTAATAGCATCTTGCAAGGCCTGAAAATTCTGTTCAGCCATAAAATATAGTTAGTCAGCTTAAGCTGGGCCAGAATCACACACTCAAAAAATGAAGCTATCATTCCCAACTAACAGTCCAACAAATGAATGAAGGTGCTGTGAAACTAACCCATTCTCAGTGAAGAAAATTAATAGTATGTCTTGTCTCATAAAAGGATTTGTAGTATAGATGGTGACCTTCATATTCCCAGCAAACAAAAGATATACAATCCAATAAATAACAAAAAAAGGTACAATACCGTGACTGGAACGAAACACAAATAACCCGCACATAGAAGAGAGGAGCTTACGACGACGTTTCGGTCCGACTTGGACCATTAACAAAATGGTCCAAGTCGGCCCGAAACGTCATCATAAGCTCCTCTCTTCTATGCGCGGGTTGTGTTTTATATATAATCCAATCTAGAACTGATTCAAGTCCCATCTTATCCCATAAACAGTGCAAATGAGCTATGGGAGAGTGTGTGGTTGGATGGTTAGCAGTGAGTGAAACCTGCCACTCAAATGTCAAGTACAGCACATGGCTATCATGCATAAAGTGTAGAGGTGGATGGCCAAGACAGATGAGTGGGAAAAGTACCAGGTGTATATCTAGCCCCTTTTCCTAGCAGACATCTCTGCCTGCTTTTGAAGAGGGTATTTAAGAGGATGAAGAAAAAAAAGGATGACTAGGAGGGAATATGAATCTGGGGTGAAAGGAAGGAGGGTTGGGATCATCTCACATAAAAATTGAAGAACAGGGTAAAAGAGGTTTCAACTGCTAGGGATTTGAACATCCAAAAGGGTTGTATGAGCATGTTAAGAGTGGAGGCAAGTGGTTTTTATGATTTGACATGCTGTTAGAGTGTAAACTAAGCAGCATTTAACAAGAGATTCAGGAAAACCAGTTAACCAAATTAGAATCCTGAAGGTAGGAAATACTGTGCCTGCACTCTGAAGGTGTGAGGATGCTGTGGTTTGGAGTGTCCATCTGAAATGTGATGTTGGAGCCCTTCTGGTAAGACAGTGATTGCACGAGTGAAGGTGAAAGTGCTTTCTTTGTTGGGTCACCCTACTTCAGGAGACTGCCAAAGTGTTAAAAATAAAAATTTAAGTGCCAGGCACCAAAATATTAGCAACACTTCAATAGTGCAAGTCCCATAAAAATCTGCTGCAGGTTCAGCTAACCATATTGAACAAGATAATCTACTGGAACATGGATTATGTGCCAAGCAGAATGCATGTAGATCAGAGTCCTCCAAAAGTGGAACAAGCTGAATGTACACAAACAATGCGAATTCTCTAATTCACATGAGGCTTTTATCAAACATACAGGCAGTCTAATTGTGCTTGGAGCCCATGCTGGGGGTCAGCAAAGGAAGCCCACGTGTATGTGACAGTGTAAAAAAAGATAATTAACCGAGTGGAAAAGTGATCCAAGATCTATAGAGGTTAGGCAGATAAGATCGCTATTCTTATTAGTGGCCTATGAAACTTGAACACAGTTATTGTACATTAAAATAAGATTAGCTTTATCAGAAATGTAAACAAATACAGTGGACCCCCGCCTTACGATCAGCTCCCAACTCGACCAATTATGTAAGTGTATTTTTGTAAGTGCTTTTGTACATGTATTTTTGGGGGTCTGAAACGGACTAATCTAATTCACATATTCCTTATGGGAACAAATTCGGTCGGTAACGACACCTGAACAGACCTCTGGAATGAAATAATATTGTAAGGCGGGGGTCCACTGTATTTACAGTCTTAAGGACACAAATTGAGGGGTCACTAGAATTATACTGCAGTTAATCTGAGGGATAAAGAGAAATTACCAGACACTAACCAAAGACTGCACAAGCTGCCGATCAAACTCCTGAGCAGGATTCCAACCAGTTACTATGTCGTATGTGATGACACAGCCCAATGAGTGAGCAACCATTGACACTTTGCCTCCATTAGCCTCAAAATAAGGATTTCGCTGAGTAAACATTGTATATAAACGGTTCATCTCTCCTGTCAACCCAGTAATGATCTGCAAAATACAGCAAAGCAGTTTTAGTTAAAACTTTATCTCAACCTACCTTTAATGCTAGTTACTATAAATTCAATTCAATTCAAGTTTATTCTCTATAAAGGTTACAATGTGGGATTTACAGGTTTTGGGTATTGTGTGGTTTACATGTTATAAAATACTAATTACAGAGGGGGCCACTAGGACACCTAGCATGGCTAGGCATTTCGAGCAGACTTAGATTAATTCTTAACATTAAATCCTTACAGATTATGGTATTAAGGCTAAGTGGCTACATCATAATTTGTGAGTTTAGCAATGTGAATGCTTTTGTTTTGGCACAATACAAAGTGTCTATATTGGAGTATCATAGGCAAACTTATGACTAGTTAGGATTCATTATTTTAAGATTAAGATTAGTATTTCTGGGTTTATAGTCAGTGGGTGATTGAGTGTGAATGTGAACCACCAGGTGGTTATCATGTAGTTAGTTGTCGGGGTGGATCAGGGAGATAAGATGTTTTCTAACTGTAGTTTTGAAAGTGATGAATGTGTCTGCAGTTTTAGAGTTTTCAGGTAGGGTGTTCCAGAGTTTAGGTCCTTTGAAATACATTGAATTTTTGTAAAGGTTTAGGTAGTAGGTTGGTAGACAGCAACCACCCAGGGAAGTACTACCGTCCTGCCAGATGACTGTGAAACAAAAACCTGTAACTGTTTTGCATGATGGTAGGATTGCTGGTTTCTTTTTCTGTCTCATAAACACGCTAGATAACAGGGATATCTTGCTACTCCTACTTACACTTTGGTCACACTTCACAGACACGCACATGCATATATATATATACATACATCTAGGTTTTTCTCCCTTTTCTAAATAGCTCTTGTTCTTTTTTATTTCTTCTATTGTCCATGGGAAAGTGGAAAAGAATCTTTCCTCCGTAAGCCATGCGTGTCGTATGAGGCGACTAAAATGCCGGGAGCAATGGGCTAGTAACCCCTTCTCCTGTATACATTTACTAAAAAAGAGAAGAAGAAAAACTTTATAAAACTGGGATGCTTAAATGTGCATGGATGTAGTGCGGATGACAAGAAACAGATGATTGCTGATGTTATGAATGAAAAGAAGTTGGATGTCCTGGCTCTAAGCGAAACAAAGCTGAAGGGGGTAGGAGAGTTTCAGTGGGGGGAAATAAATGGGATTAAATCTGGAGTATCTGAGAGAGTTAGAGCAAAGGAAGGGGTAGCAGTAATGTTAAATGATCAGTTATGGAAGGAGAGAAGAGAATATGAATGTGTAAATTCAAGAATTATGTGGATTAAAGTAAAGGTTGGATGCGAGAAGTGGGTCATAATAAGCGTGTATGCACCTGGAGAAGAGAGGAATGCAGAGGAGAGAGAGAGATTTTGGGAGATGTTAAGTGAATGTATAGGAGCCTTTGAACCAAGTGAGAGAGTAATTGTGGTAGGGGACCTAAATGCTAAAGTAGGAGAAACTTTTAGAGAGGGTGTGGTAGGTAAGTTTGGGGTGCCAGGTGTAAATGATAGTGGGAGCCCTTTGATTGAACTTTGTATAGAAAGGGGTTTAGTTATAGGTAATACATATTTTAAGAAAAAGAGGATAAATAAGTATACACGATATGATGTAGGGCGAAATGACAGTAGTTTGTTGGATTATGTATTGGTAGATAAAAGACTGTTGAGTAGACTTCAGGATGTACATGTTCATAGAGGGGCCACAGATATATCAGATCACTTTCTAGTTGTAGCTACACTGAGAGTAAAAGGTAGATGGGATACAAGGAGAATAGAAGCATCAGGGAAGAGAGAGGTGAAGGTTTATAAACTAAAAGAGGAGGCAGTTAGGGAAAGATATAAACAGCTATTGGAGGATAGATGGGCTAATGAGAGCATAGGCAATGGGGTCGAAGAGGTATGGGGTAGGTTTAAAAATGTAGTGTTAGAGTGTTCAGCAGAAGTTTGTGGTTACAGGAAAGTGGGTGCAGGAGGGAAGAGGAGCGATTGGTGGAATGATGATGTAAAGAGAGTAGTAAGGGAGAAAAAGTTAGCATATGAGAAGTTTTTACAAAGTAGAAGTGATGCAAGGAGGGAAGAGTATATGGAGAAAAAGAGAGAGGTTAAGAGAGTGGTGAAGCAATGTAAAAAGAGAGCAAATGAGAGAGTGGGTGAGATGTTATCAACAAATTTTGTTGAAAATAAGAAAAAGTTTTGGAGTGAGATTAACAAGTTAAGAAAGCCTAGAGAACAAATGGATTTGTCAGTTAAAAATAGGAGAGGAGAGTTATTAAATGGAGAGTTAGAGGTATTGGGAAGATGGAGGGAATATTTTGAGGAATTGTTAAATGTTGATGAAGATAGGGAAGCTGTGATTTCGTGTATAGGGCAAGGAGGAATAACATCTTGTAGGAGTGAGGAAGAGCCAGTTGTGAGTGTGGGGGAAGTTCGTGAGGCAGTAGGTAAAATGAAAGGGGGTAAGGCAGCCGGGATTGATGGGATAAAGATAGAAATGTTAAAAGCAGGTGGGGATATAGTTTTGGAGTGGTTGGTGCAATTATTTAATAAATGTATGGAAGAGGGTAAGGTACCTAGGGATTGGCAGAGAGCATGCATAGTTCCTTTGTATAAAGGCAAAGGGGATAAAAGAGAGTGCAAAAATTATAGGGGGATAAGTCTGTTGAGTGTACCTGGTAAAGTGTATGGTAGAGTTATAATTGAAAGAATTAAGAGTAAGACGGAGAATAGGATAGCAGATGAACAAGGAGGCTTTAGGAAAGGTAGGGGGTGTGTGGACCAGGTGTTTACAGTGAAACATATAAGTGAACAGTATTTAGATAAGGCTAAAGAGGTCTTTGTGGCATTTATGGATTTGGAAAAGGCGTATGACAGGGTGGATAGGGGGGCAATGTGGCAGATGTTGCAAGTGTATGGTGTAGGAGGTAGGTTACTGAAAGCAGTGAAGAGTTTTTACGAGGATAGTGAGGCTCAAGTTAGAGTATGTAGGAAAGAGGGAAATTTTTTCCCAGTAAAAGTAGGCCTTAGACAAGGATGTGTGATGTCACCGTGGTTGTTTAATATATTTATAGATGGGGTTGTAAGAGAAGTAAATGCGAGGGTCTTGGCAAGAGGCGTGGAGTTAAAAGATAAAGAATCACACACAAAGTGGGAGTTGTCACAGCTGCTCTTTGCTGATGACACTGTGCTCTTGGGAGATTCTGAAGAGAAGCTGCAGAGATTGGTGGATGAATTTGGTAGGGTGTGCAAAAGAAGAAAATTAAAGGTGAATACAGGAAAGAGTAAGGTTATGAGGATAACAAAAAGATTAGGTGATGAAAGATTGAATATCAGATTGGAGGGAGAGAGTATGGAGGAGGTGAATGTATTCAGATATTTGGGAGTGGACGTGTCAGCGGATGGGTCTATGAAAGATGAGGTGAATCATAGAATTGATGAGGGAAAAAGAGTGAGTGGTGCACTTAGGAGTCTGTGGAGACAAAGAACTTTGTCCTTGAAGGCAAAGAGGGGAATGTATGAGAGTATAGTTTTACCAACGCTCTTATATGGGTGTGAAGCGTGGGTGATGAATGTTGCAGCGAGGAGAAGGCTGGAGGCAGTGGAGATGTCATGTCTGAGGGCAATGTGTGGTGTGAATATAATGCAGAGAATTCGTAGTTTGGAAGTTAGGAGGAGGTGCGGGATTACCAAAACTGTTGTCCAGAGGGCTGAGGAAGGGTTGTTGAGGTGGTTCGGACATGTAGAGAGAATGGAGCGAAACAGAATGACTTCAAGAGTGTATCAGTCTGTAGTGGAAGGAAGGCGGGGTAGGGGTCGGCCTAGGAAGGGTTGGAGGGAGGGGGTAAAGGAGGTTTTGTGTGCGAGGGGCTTGGACTTCCAGCAGGCATGCGTGAGCGTGTTTGATAGGAGTGAATGGAGACAAATGGTTTTTAATACTTGACGTGCTGTTGGAGTGTGAGCAAAGTAACATTTATGAAGGGATTCAGGGAAACCGGCAGGCCGGACTTGAGTCCTGGAGATGGGAAGTACAGTGCCTGCACTCTGAAGGAGGGGTGTTAATGTTGCAGTTTAAAAACTGTAGTGTAAAGCACCCTTCTGGCAAGACAGTGATGGAGTGAATGATGGTGAAAGTTTTTCTTTTTCGGGCCACCCTGCCTTGGTGGGAATCGGCCAGTGTGATAATAAAAAATAAAAAATTTAGTCAAACACGGGGAATGTCATAGAGATGTTTGTGTCTGGTGTAATGGCTGTGGATCCTGTCACAACTATCAAGAAAGCATTTTAGGTCAAGGTTAATATTGGAATTTAAGGTCCTGTAGATATAGATTGCACAGTAGTAAGTGTGGATGTTCTGAAAAGGGAGTAAGTTTAGATCTATGAAGAGTGGGGGGGCGTGTTGCCAGGGATGGGATTTAGTGATTATTCTTATTGCGGCTTTTTGTTGGGTTATTATTGGCTTTAGGTGTGTTGCTGCAGTTGAACCCCAAGCACAGATAGCATAGGTGAGGCATGGAAATACAAGTGAATGGTATAGTATGAGAAGGGCAGTTTGCGGCACGTAGTATCGTATCTTGGAGAGGATCCCCACCATTTTGGATACTTTTTTTTTTGTTATGTGTTGGATATGGGTGCTGAAATTTAGGTTG
Organism: Cherax quadricarinatus; assembly: GCF_038502225.1. NCBI lineage: Eukaryota > Metazoa > Arthropoda > Malacostraca > Decapoda > Parastacidae > Cherax > Cherax quadricarinatus. The sequence goes on along the minus strand of NC_091332.1, from coordinate 11,484,295 downwards.
TTGTCAAGGTATAGGCCAAGTAATTTGCCCTCATTATGTCTGGCAATTAGAGTGTTGTCGATCTTAATGTTAAGTTGCGCAACACCTGCTCTGCTACCAAACATAATATAGTAGGCTTTGCCAGTGTTAAGTGTAAGTTTATTGGCTGTCATTGAAGTCGATATTTTGAGCAGCTCCTCATTAACAATGGTGTTGAGGGTGGCAAGATTAGGGTGGGAGATGACATAAGTCGTGTCATCAGCAAAGAGAATGGGTTTCAGGTGTTGGGATATGTTTGGAAGATCACTGATGTAAATGAGGAAGAGCAGGGGTCCAAGGACACTTCCCTGCGGAACTCTCAGTATCAAGTGGCCGTATTGATGAGGCTGTGTCTTTAATGGTGACATACTGATACCTATTAGAAAGGTAGGATTTAAAATATGCAAGCGCATGGCCTCTTATACCATAGTGGTCAAGTTTGTGGAGTAGGATGCCGTGGTCTACTGTGTCACGCTTTTCTTAGGTCAATAAAAATTCCTAGCAGAGATTCCTTATTTTCCAATGCTGTGTAAAGCAGGTCTAACATTTTTATAATTGCATCATTAGTGCTTTTATTTTTCCTGAATCCAAATTGGCAGGGGTTGGCCATTCTTGTGATCAAACTATCTCGGTAAACTATATTCTGCTCTTTAAATTATGTCTTTCAAGCCACAATAACCAAAAAAATTCTCCATTCAATACTTTCTGCAAAACATTCATACCATATGCTGATCTCTGACCTGCCATTTTCACTGCCTTCATCTTACTTCATGCTGCAACATTTACTGATCTTTCTTTGCAGTTAAACAAGTGTCAGCACTGCTATACTCTGGCATTTTCCTTTATTTCAAAACTCCTGTAATTTACTTTTTTCATCTTTTCTGTGATTTACATCATCCTACATAGATCCATTTGTTGATGCATCCATTTTCAAGTTCATAAATGCTATACATTCACTGCCCCCTCATTCCTACCTTCCATCCTGATCTTCTGAATTACTGCTTATCAACTTCCCCTTATTCTCACTACACAGTATTATATTTTAAATTTCTTTAATTTGCACACAACTTGAACACACTCATATATACCAGCTCCAGCAGCATCTTTAGAATCTTACAACAGCACAATTATCTGTAATGTTATTATCATTACATTCATGGGAGAAGGAGGGGGTGGGGGTGAAGCAGTAAACCTGGAGGGTTATACAGCACTTCGGGGAAAAGGGAAGGTATCAGGTTTGATCCAAGAGAAGATCAGATCAAATTCGATGGATCAACAGCTTCTCACTGGAAACATCCCTTGAAGGGAACTGTTGCTAACAAACAATTGTGATACCTTCCACTTTATATCAAATACATTATCTTTGACTGAAACATCACACATGACTATCCAAGTCTCACTCTCACTGGCAGCCCATTTTCTTTCTACACAACTTTTCCTAACATCTCATACAACTTTCCACATCTTACTACCTATCCCATATATTTGCACTGCTTCCCTATCTCTCCCTTAATCACCCTCATACACTTTCCAAATCCACATATGTATCAAACAGTTAATATAACCTTACTGAAGCAGTGCTCAATTATTTGATTCAATGTAAACAATTTGTCCACACACCTCTTCCTTTCTAATTCTATTGTTCATTTGCAATCCTACTTTCTGAATTTCCAATTACTTACCAATCACTACACCCGGTATGTACAGGGACTTATAGATTATGTGGAGGCTTCTGGCTAAAATGGTAGCACCTTTCACTCATGACCAAAAAACCCAAGTTCAACCCAGGAGTGGGTGGAAATGTTGGGCAAGTCTCCTTACACCTCCTCCCCTGTGTGCCTAGCAGTAAGTAGGGGCTTGGGTGAAGTGGTAGTGTTGCATACTAGATACTAGACCTCAATAGAAAAAAGCCACAATGACTGGATTTCTGGGTTATCCTGGGTTAATAATAAGAATAAAGTTGTCATAGTCTTCTACAAACCTGAAAATCTGAGCATCTCATGTCCATAACCATAAATTTTCACAATTTCCTCATTTTGAAGGACTAAATAACATCAGGTACCCTATCATAAGCCTAGTTCCTTGAAAACCCTATACAGAAGCATAATTTTGGTATGGTGTATTGACTAACAAAAACACAAATGACCCCGACAAGAAGTTAATAAGGAGTTGCTTCCTTAAATATACCTTACTAATAAAATATAAATAAATTTTCTATTAACAAAGGGGATTACATTCCTGAAAATTGACATCAAATAAAAAATAGCACTAACTGATGTGAAAAAAATGGGAAAAACAGGATTACATTCCAGAAACCACAAAATTAGCCAATCGCTATTTGTTAAATCATTTGGAATGTATAAAGAGGGTTAATCTGGGTCTGCTGTGTGGAGCTAGATAATATAGCAAGATTTATCAACTAACATACTCACTACATATAAACATAGTGCAAATAAAAGCCACATTTCATTTACAAATTATACCACATCCATACAAATAAACATACCAACAATAAATGCATACAAGAGCAAAGCCAAAGAATAAATATTAATAGACAAATGTAGGAGACAGCAAATTTGTAGAGGACTTACAAAACCTTCACAACTTACTATGTTTTGTCTGCTTCCCAGTGAGATATCAGCTAGATCCCCTCAACAAGTCAACATTGTACAAGCTAATTTTCTTTACTATAATGCACTAAAATAGATGATTTCTCCATGCATCTTCACTCATGTTATTAACCAAATAAACAATACTTAGCCTTACCTAATAAAATGTGGGTTAATCTCTACATATGCAACGTATTTGGGTGGTCAGCTGACTGACACAACTGCACCTCAGCCAACATCATGACTCGACTATAAAACCTTCTTGCTTAAAACAATTCTTTGCTATTATCACTCACCAAAATGTTCAATAACTAAACAGAGCTAGGGTAGGGATATCACTGATAAGGGCACAGGACTATTTTTTTTTTTTTTTTTTTTTTTTAACAAGTCGGCCATCTCCCACCGAGGCAGGGTGACCCAAAAAAGAAAGAAAATCCCCAAAAAGAAAATACTTTCATCATCATTCAACACTTTCACCACACTCACACATTATCACTGCTTTTGCAGAGGTGCTCAGAATACAACAGTTTAGAAGCATATACGTATAAAGATACACAACATACCCCTCCAAACTGCCAATATCCCAAACCCCTCCTTTAAAGTGCAGGCATTGTACTTCCCATTTCCAGGACTCAAGTCCGACTATATGAAAATAACCGGTTTCCCTGAATCCCTTCACTAAATATTACCCTGCTCACACTCCAACAGATCGTCAGGTCCCAAGTATCATTCGTCTCCATTCACTCCTATCTAACACGCTCATGCACGCTTGCTGGAAGTCCAAGCCCCTCGCCCACAAAACCTCCTTTACCCCCTCTTTCCAACCCTTTCGAGGACGACCCCTACCCCTCCTTCCTTCCTCTATAGATTTATATGCTTTCCATGTCATTCTACTTTGATCCATTCTCTCTAAATGACCAAACCACCTCAACAACCCCTCTTCTGCCCTCTGACTAATGCTTTTATTAACTCCACACCTTCTCCTAATTTCCACACTCCGAATTTTCTGCATAATATTTACACCACACACTGCCCTTAGACAGGACATCTCCACTGCCTCCAACCGTCTCCTCGCTGCTGCATTTACCACCCAAGCTTCACATCCATATAAGAGTGTTGGTACTACTATACCTTCATACATTCCCTTCTTTGCCACCATAGATAACGTTTTTTGACTCCACATATACCTCAACGCACCACTCACCTTTTTTCCCTCATCAATTCTATGATTAACCTCATCCTTCATAAATCCATCCGCCGACACGTCAACTCCCAAGTATCTGAAAACATTCACTTCTTCCATACTCCTCCTCCCCAATTTGATATCCAATTTTTCTTTATCTAAATCATTTGATACCCTCATCACCTTACTCTTTTCTATGTTCACTTTCAACTTTCTACCTTTACACACATTCTCAAACTCATCTACTAACCTTTGCAATTTTTCTTTAGAATCTCCCCTAAGCACAGTATCATCAGCAAAAAGTAACTGTGTCAATTCCCATTTTGAATTTGATTCCCCATAAATTAATCCCACCCCTCTCCCGAACACCCTAGCATTTACTTCTTTTACAACCCCATCTATAAATATATTAAACAACCATGGTGACATTACACATCCCTGTCTAAGACCTACTTTTACCGGGAAGTATTCTCCCTCTCTTCTACACACCCTAACCTGAGCCTCACTATCCTCATAAAAGCTCTTTACAGCATTTAGTAACTTACCACCTATTCCATATACTTGCAACTTCTGCCACATTGCTCCTCTATCCACTCTATCATATGCCTTTTCTAAATCCATAAATGCAATAAAAACTTCCCTACCTTTATCTAAATACTGTTCACATATATGCTTCAATGTAAACACTTGATCTACACATCCCCTACCCACTCTGAAGCCTCCCTGCTCATCTGCAATCCTACATTCTGTCTTACCTCTAATTCTTTCAATTATAACCCTACCGTATACTTTTCCTGGTATACTCAGTAAACTTATTCCTCTATAATTTTTACAATCTCTTTTGTCCCCTTTCCCTTTATATAAAGGGACTATACATGCTCTCTGCCAATCCCTAGGTACCTTCCCCTCTTTCATACATTTATTAAACAAAAGTACCAACCACTCCAACACTATATCCCCCCCTGCTTTTAACATTTCTGTCATGATCCCATCAGTTCCAGCTGCTTTACCCCCTTTCATTCTACGTAATGCCTCACGTACCTCCACCACACTTACATTCTGCTCTTCTTCACTCCTAAAAGATGGTATACCTCCCTGGCCAGTGCATGAAATTACCGCCTCCCTTTCTTCAACATTTAAAAGTTCCTCAAAATATTCTCGCCATCTACCTAATACCTCCCTCTCCCCATCTACTAACTCCCCTACTCTGTTTTTAACTGACAAATCCATACTTTCCCTAGGCTTTCTTAATTTGTTTAACTCGCTCCAAAATTTTTTCTTATTTTCATTAAAATTTCTTGACAGTGCCTCTCCCACTCTTTCATCTGCTCTCCTTTTGCACTCTCTCACCGCTCTCTTCACCTTTCTTTTACTCTCCATATACTCTGCTCTTCTTATAACACTTCTGCTTTGTAAAAACCTCTCGTAAGCTACCTTTTTCTCTTTTATCACACCCTTTACTTCATCATTCCACCAATCACTCCTCTTTCCTCCTGCCCCCACCCTCCTATAACCACAAACTTCTGCCCCACATTCTAATACTGCATTTTTAAAACTATTCCAACCCTCTTCAACCCCCCCCCACTACTCATCTTTGCACTAGCCCACCTTTCTGCCAATAGTCGCTTATATCTCGCCCGAATATGTAGTGTAATTATATTAAGTTAGAAAACATAAGGTAAGAATAAGGCTGCCTAGTGTACATGTTTTGCTAAGAAAAATGGCTGGGAATGCACTACTCGTGGCCCAGCAGGTGAGGATGAAGGGACACTGTTTGAGGCCCAGTGAGTCAATTAGAAAATCTAGAGGGAACTACCCAAATTTCACACACTTAATTTCATGAACATCCGCAAAGCAAGAAAATAATTACTATTATGCTATAACTTTTTTTGGATGCACTTTTCCCAACAGTAACGTTAAGACAGTCCCACAGTCCAAATGTCCTCTAAATCTAGGGTTTTCTATATTGAAATTTTACCAAAAGGCTTCAAAGATTATAAAGGAGAGAAGAAAAAAGAATGAGAATGAGTGAATGAGAGTGAGAAACAGACCAAGCGAGAGTGCAAGCAAAACAGCAAGAGTAGGAGCAAACAAAAGAAAGCATAAGAGCAAGAAAGCGAGCAAAAAAAAAAATTTTTGAAAAAATAAGGGCAAAAGCAAAATAACAAGAAAAACAGAGTGAACAAGTGAAAAAGAAACAAGATAAATTGACAAAGTCCTGTATTGTATCTACAGGATATACAGTATTCAAAATTCCTACAGCACAGTAAACAGATTCACAAACCTCCTCTCTATACAATGGGCTGTTGTAGTACATTATGTCCATAAAGGATGCATTCAGCATTTGCCGTATGTTTAGAATTTTTTGGGGTGTGATGGAGTCAATAATACCAGCATCTAAGACCAATGATGACCGCCACTCCACAGGAAAAAATTCCACTGTGTTGCTCGTTTTGACGATGTTAGGGAAATACTTTTGCTTGAGAAAACTAATATTCTCCCTCAGGCTGCAAGGAAAAATAGAATCAAGAAGCATTCAGCATTTGACAACACATCTTAAAACATAATGGTACTCACATTGCCATTTATATAAGAAAAAATAGGAAAAATACTCTTTAACAATGATCTCCATTAGGCAACTTAGAAGACGCAATTATGTATTGAATTTATAAACTGGACTGTCTCAAAGAAATCTGATTAAGTTTCCTCACGCAGTCGTGTTTTTGATGATGCGTCCACGCTCCATCTTCTGTCCAATGCCATGGATGACAAACACAATGTGGTTGATATCAGGCGGCTTATCACTCGATGTAGCATCAATGCTGTAGCCTCTGTTTAGCTTGTAGCCAGCTTGGGGTAAAAATCTAACATTACAATCTACTGTGTAGATATTTTTGGGAAATTTATTAGCACTGCTAGAAGAGAAGGAAGAGAAGCATACGAGATGTGAGGGTGGAAGCAATGTTCATACTTATTCATTGCCTTGTAATGTACCACTGATAGCACAAAAAAAGTGATACAGAGATATCTAAACCAAGAAAAGCCAACTTTAAAGCACTTTTTATTTATGAAAAAACAAATTTTAAAAAATTAAATACAATTTTCTCATTTTTTCACATAAATACTTAGCATTTTAAGTTTTTAAAGAAAATAAACATGCCGACATCACTCCCAAGTCCCAACACCTAACTTGATGTGTAACATTTAGATTACTGTAGTCAAGACATTAAGGGTGCCTTGGCCTACATCTGGTAGGGCAGGAAGAACCACCGAGGATGTAAAATATGGAAAAATTTAGACTAAAAATTATTTGAGTAAGGCATAAGATGGTGTGAATGAAAGTAAACTTTATAAACAATAGTACTGTACTTTCGAGTCAATTTGAAAGAAAAGCAGAGTAGAAAGAATAAGTGTGGCGAAGAAAGACTAGCAGGTAAGTGCAAGAGAAGATTTTGTTCAGATTTTTAACCCAAAAAGTTATCCACCTTGGATAGCGCAATAAAATTGGGAGCTTTATTTCCACTGGGGTCCTTTAGCTCTTTCAGTGGCCATCACGTTGAAATTTGTCACTCATGCCAGGGTCTCTACTGTAGTTCTATGTTGTGAGATCAGCTTACTCAGATAAGCTATGAGCAGTAAATTTTGGCCTAGACATGAGAGAATGGGTTTGTTCAGCGAGTGTGTACAGTATAAAAAAAATCATCCATCAAATATGTTTAAGTACATGTACCTGGAATACACCTGGAGGGTGTTCCGGGGGTCAACGCCCTGTGCCCAGGTCCACGACTAGACCTATTTGAATATATCTACTCACTTTTCCTGTTGTTCTTTATCATACATTTTGTGTGCTATTATGCCATGATCGCACTTGGCGAAGGCTTTCACAAAACCTGTGTATACTACATCTGCATTTTGTCATCAAGTCCAGTAGCTGAAAGAGGCAGGAGCAACCTGCTCCAAACCCATGCTGCCCTCGGTTGTGCAACTGATGGGTACCTAAGTGATCGGCAATCTTGCTTCTTAGAACCCTTTATGTAATTACCTTCTATGATTTAAAAATGATCAGCTGGACTTAAATCCTGGAGGTGGGAAGTGCAGTACGTACTTTCACTCAAAAGGAGGACTGAGGATGCTGCATTTCAAAAGGCCATTTGAACTGCGATATCTGCATGTTTTCGGCAAGACAGTAAATGAATGATAGTCAATATTTTTTTTTTTTTGGGGGGGGGGGACCCCTTACCTTGGTGAGAGACAGCTGGTTTTTTTAAGAATTAATAGAGAACATTATTGCAAAGACCAAGTATTAATTAAAAGATTAAAAATTTATTTAATCTTATTAGTCATCAATATTTTTCCACAGGTTAACTATAGAAAACTCACTCTTCTGGAAGCCTAACTTCTTGCCGACGGAGCGCATGAGTCGTGAAGGTGTAGCATCTGATGTGAGGTAAACCTGTGAAGCACTAAACCAATCTACTTCACCCTCAGGAAGTGACAAGCAGTGCAATACTGCAATGAAATAAAGGAAAAATGTATGTAAAAATCCAATATGGTAGAGTATGCCTTTATTTTTTTTCACATTTTTTTTATTCTCCTCCCTTTTCATTTTCAGTCACACTTACACCCTGTACCAAAATTCTTAATACATTATAAACAGTAGTCATTAAAATACAACAATTAAAAAATTGATCAAATGTTTTTATCTGCTAGTATTTTTATGTATTTTTTAACATGGGAGTTGTGCAACTGCGACTTTAGCTTTCGATAAATTAGATTAAAGTATTTCCGGTAACAAAACTTAACGTAATATAATTCAACCCACCTAACCTAACCTAAAATTGCTCCTTTTCTAGGTTAAGTTTGGTTTGGGTGTGCTGCATTAGGTAAGGCCTGCTTACCCAAGTTTTTTCACCAATGACCCAATATATAAGTGTCTCCATTGCACAACCCCCATAGCAATGGAGAATTTACATAACCCATATTTAAGCTAAACTCAATGACTAACAAGTTCATTAGAAAACCCTTAGTATTAATTTTTAAATGCAGATTATAATAAACTGCACATTTAAGTAGATTAATTAAAATCATTTTAACAGAAATCTAAAAAAGAAAAATGAAATAGTACAAGAATTTTGAGTATTTTTTCAAAAATCTACTGCTAATGACTGCTGCAGTTATCAGCCATCCCTAGGGTTAATTTTCAATATTTTTTATTGAAATACAAGACTGAGAATAACATCTGCACTAACAACTTGCAAAAGAAAACTATAGCATTATGACTATCTCTCATAAAATTGGACATGCCATATATGTCGCTGACCTTCTTTAGTCGAGTCATCCACCCTCTGAGAAGACAAAAGGTGACCTCTGAAGTGTGTTAGATGCTCTAGCTCAATCCTGTCAGCAAGTTGCTCCTCCACAGGTCCCCAGGTGCCATCATAAAACCACGTTCCACGACTTATTATAAAAACCTCACCTAGAAGCAACAGTTTTATGATTAAACCAACAAGTGTAACAGCTGAGAAAGCATTTTGATAAACAATAATGTGCCAAATATAAATCACTGCTCACCTTGCCAGTAAATACTTTCGCACTTGCGTTGTTTCACATCAACCTCATAGAGTCCTCCACGAACAACAATTCTTTCCGTGACTCGAGACTTCCCATCCTGAATTTCCTTTGGAGACAAACTACTACCTGCCACACTTCCATATGTTGAATTTTCAGACCCTCCTGATGTAGTATCTTGGAGCAAGTCTCTGAATTTCCACTCTATACGAAGAGAATCGTAACCAATAAATGGAGTCCACTTTTTATCTGCTTCCACTTTATAGAACCATCGAACCTCTTCTGGCCCGAGGTCCTCCACCGTTTCATCTCCATAAGGTGTTGTTGCTTGTCCAGCTGGTATTCCTAGATAACTTTGATCCAGATTCTCCATTGACCCACTGTAGCTGTCGCTGTACTGGTAGTCTCCATAATAATAGTCATCATATAAGTTCGGATCACAGCTCTCAATGTAATTGACATTAAACTGAAAATTATTTGGGTTTTGAGAAAATTCCTGAGCCTGATTGTAGCTGCTGTAATGTTGCTGAGCAACTGGATATTCCATGCTATTAAGTTGCATTTGACTTTGATAGTGTAAGCTCTCCTGCATATGAATTCCTGCAGACATCCGTCCAGTGACAAATTGCGAACCACACTGGTTTCCTGCCAGCATGCCAAGGTTCCCATCTTGGTTCATTGGCTGCGAGGTTGTGTGCATTTGTAGCGAATACCCTGAAGACTGACCGGCAGTAGTATTCCAGCTCAACCCCAGCTGAGATGAGCTCATGCGTTCCTGCATGGGCAGCGAAGGCGTGAAAGACAAAGATGAAGGCTGCTCCTGAAGATTCAATGATCCTTGTAAGCTGGGTGCCAGCTGTGCCCCTCCCAGTCGTGGCTGCACCGAAGACTGTGAAACAACAGCAGTTATGTTACCTTCACTTGGTCTGGAAGTGACAGATGAAGAGGCAAGATGAGCAGTCCCCAACATAGATTGCATGGGAGAGGAAGTTTGTGATATTTCGGGCGTTATATGTGAGGACTGTAAGCCTAGACGACCAAGATTAGTGGGGGAGTATTGGTGATGAGCAGAAGAGATGTGGGCTGTCCCTAAGAGAGACTGGGTCTTAGGGGCCATAGCTGATGATCCATAGCTTAGCTGTTCCTGGTGTTGATGAAAGAACTGTTGCTGCTGTTGTTGGTGTGGCTGCTGCTGCTGCTGCTGCTGTTGTTGCTGTTGTTGCTGCTGCTGTTGTTGCTGCTGTTGCTGTTGCAGCTGTTGCTGCCTATTTTGCAAGGGTTCTTGTAGCTGCTGTGGTGAGTAGCTTTGCAGACTTTGGCCATGGCCGCTGCTCCTTTCTCCATAATTTCGTTCCTGAGGATCCAACTGTTGGCCTGTGGATGAGAGATTGAGTTGGTTGAACTGTTGTGAGAGTATGTGGGCGTAATGGAGGTGGTGGCCGCCCCCGTTGGTGTGCTCCATGCTCAACCATCACACTACTCGCCACCTTCACTCACCACTAAACTTTGATCAATGGCTATCTTCTTTTCCCAGGATGAACCACCGCTCTTGACATTCTCTTTTATTAAATGGAAGAAAACGTAACAACACTCAACACATTAATTTTATAGTGCACTTTCATTATTGCATTAATAAATAATAGGTTTTAACATAAATATATGAATTGTACAGATACAGTTAGCATTTTACTCAAAGTATACGCACTCATTTTATCGTAAATTATCTCAATTTAAGTCTAATTTAAACTTACATAGTTTTACATATATTTATTTTATAATAATAATTCATTCAGGTCTATCGTCTGCTATTGACTTGTTTTCTCCTGGGAAAAAATTATTTAGCTGCAATAAACCGTGCTATTAGCATTTTGCAGTACTACTAAATATATTAACATGTTATTATAACACGGATGAAAATAATAATGATTCGTAAATGAGCATTACTTAAATCATGGATTTAATGTAACTTTTTTTCAATAATATGAATATAATAACTGGTCTTATGCCATCAACACTATTTCAATATACATCCAGTGACACATGTAATATACATCAGTGAAACAATGTGTTACAATAAGTTAATCTCAGTTATAATTATATATAGAAGTCTACTAAAAAATTACATATTGAAGGAAATAATTAATAGAATTTATACTCATTATCCTTTTAAGTGTCACAAATGTTGTAAATAATTATATTAAAGATCCTTTCACGAATAAGATTTTTTTGTTACTTCCATGTGTGGTATAATAAAGAAACCTCTAGTCTAAGTACATCACAATTATCCTGAAGAAAAGTCGGTGTAATAATTCTGCCAACTGTAAGAAAATATATGTATATTTCTTCAAGTTATGATTATTAATACATTTTTAATATAAAAATGAATGCAACCGGGTTGTGTAAGTTTATTCAGGTATACACAAATACAGTTACATAGATTATCATACATAGCAGCATATATGTAGAGAACCTAGGATAACCCAAAAAAGTCAGAGTGACTTATTTCCATTGGGGTCCTTTTACCTTATTATAATATAAAGGTTATAATATTTTCTTATTATATAATGGAGATAACATCTTATTATCACACTAAAAAGACTATCTACTACACGAGGGTCATTAAGACTATCTACAATATGAGGGTCATTACTAGGAGTAAGGTAAAATTACACGTGTGTTAGCTAAAAAATAAAAAAATCATTCCCCTCCCTTTCTGTAGCTACATTCATCAGACACCTTTTGGCAGTCTTCTTGAACTGGTTGATGCTATGACTGGCTCTGACATGTGCAGGCAGTCTGTTCCATCCTTTATTGCTGTACAATAAAAGGTGTTTGAAGCCTGGCCACTGACTGTGGGTACTACAAAGTTGTGCTCTCTCCCCCTAGTACTATAAATGCTTTCGTGCACCTAGCAATAGTGTACAACACAATATTTATTGATACAGTTCTGAGATTACAGCGATTTCTGTTTTGATGAAAGCTCCTTGCTATGAAAAGCATTTCTAGCAGATTAACTATTGCTTACAAACTACCTGTGATAAATGCTCAGCATAACAAGGTGTCTTCTATAAAGTAGTATATACAGTCAGTTAATCTTATGTCAGTTGCTTACTTTACTGCTTTTTATGGAATTATATTTGCCATTGTCAGTGTCATTACTACCGCTAATAAGCTTGTCTAATGTCTCAGTCACTTTATATAGTTATTTCCGCAGATTCTAGAAAGGATAGATCCATTTGGCCCATTTTTATGAACATTTTGAAACAGATACACAGTAACGTGCAGCTATCCTGATCTAATATGACATTTCATAAGTGTATTATTATTTTATGAAGCACTAAACCTTTACAGACCATTCGACTCAAGAAGTGATAGAGGCTCGATCCTTCGTCCGTTAATTGTGGCTCAGAGAAAAATGTAGCTTCATTATTTGCGTAGATAATAGCTATTAGGTATTACCCGAAATCGGAATTTTTTGCCCGAAATGCTGTGCATAATTACGATAAATTAAAATTATTGTTGCTTTTATTATCATTGTTATTGTGCAATTAGACAAGAAAATCGCCAAGCTATACAACACCAACTACACCACAAACCTCAATACAGTGTATATTCCTCGCTTCAAATAACTTTCTAAACATCGTCAATTTCTGATCACAGTACGGGTGGGGATTGAACTCGCGGTTAGTGAGTCGTAAAACTCCAGACTGACGCGTTAGCACTGGGCCAACTGGCTACAGTAAGATTACTCCACCTCTACCTTGGCCTCTTCTAAGTCCGACAACCCCCCTTAAGGAGCTGTAAGTTTATTTAGGCACAGGTACACATAAGTTCACTTATCATACATAGTGTAAATTACCTAGGATAACCCCCCAAAAAGTCAAAGTGATTTATTTCCACTGGGGTGATTTGATGCAAATGAGAGGCTCTCGATGCCAAAGAATTGAACCTATCCTCCCCTTCCTTGAATCGAACCTGATAGCCTCATAATCCACAGGCGCTGAATGACCCTACGGGTTTGGTGCTTCTCTGACAACACCCACACCTCCTCCTTCACCATCACTCACATATGTTCCGCCTCCAGGTTGGTCAGTACACACTCAGCTTGGACTACCATAGAACGCCAAATACGGGAACACAAGCGCCTGGTACAGCTACTTAATTCCAGGAACACCTTCCCTGGCTCACCCCACCCAAAACGCCCACGACCCTCTGATTTCATCACCAAACACCCCTCCTCAGATTGCATCGTCCAGATAGAGCCTCGGTATCACCATACCATTTCCAGGAGCTTCTCACCCTGCCCTTCTATCCCCGCAGCATGGCTGTTAAGCTCTCCACTTCTCACGGCTCCATCATAGACACCACAAATGCTCGCCCCAACACACACACACACACACACACACACACACACACACACACCTTAACCGTCACCCCCTTGAAGAATGAGACACGTGTAATATTTGGGGATCTTTACTGTGGAAACGTTTCGCCAGCCAGTGGCTTTTTCAGTCCAATACAGAAAAGAACAGTAGAATATGTAGAGGAGTTTAAGGTAATCTCCCTCAGCCTGGGATCGATGTGTTCAGTCCGTCAATCTTGCGAAGTGTACAGCATATGCATGGAGATGTGGCTTACATACTGCAATCAGGTGAATTGAGGCAGGAGATACTTCTCCTCCGGTTGAACTTGGCATCGCAACCACACAAACACCCATTTCATACTCCACCACCATCACCTTACTTGGTGTCACCCTCAACTCCGTCCTGCGGATACATACACTTAACAACACCAAGCAAGCGAGTGTAGGCACTGCTCTCAGAGGCCTATACAAAATCAAAGGCAATAACCCTTCCACCCAGCTATACACGCTTTATCAAGCCCCTTAGCACATACATGCTGCTGCTAACTATCTCCATGACAACCAGTGCAGTGAGGCCAGAACAAGGCATTATGTTGGGTGTTCAACGTGAGGTGGCAGGACTTCGCCACAAAAAATGAGTCCCTCCACAACAGGGTGAACGTCCTTCGGAAGACGCTCAACGACAAACAAGTTGATACAGTATACTAGATTGGACGACATAGCTGGAAAAGACTACCTGACGCCTTCTTAACCCTCACAACCTCTTATACTCTTTCTACAGTCCTAACCAGCTCTACACCTAATCCTCTTGTTTGTCCTAAGTAAACACAGACCTAAATATGTACTCAACAGCATTTACTTAAATCTCCCCAACCACCATCTGCTATGAGTCGCGAGTCTCCTGAATTATTGTTGATAGAGCACTCATGGCATGACAGCTCCCTTCAATAACACAGTACTGACCGTACTGATACATATTTTCTGACCCATCACCGTGGCACACACACAGGGGTCATGCTACCGGCTAAAATGTAGGAGGCGCGCAGAGCACATTATTTTATTATATTTAAGAGAAGCGCTAAACTCGTTGGGTTATACAGCGCGTGGAGGAGTGGGAGTTAATCGGTTTGATCCAAGGAAGTGAAATACAATTCTAATTCCCTCAATCAAGACCCCTTACCAGCACCTAGGACCCTCCCTCCCTTCAGTGGCGAAAAATACATGTTACCACTGTCAGGGCAATGTATTTTATAATAATAATAATAATAATAATAATAATAATATTATTATTATTATTATTATTATTATTATTATTATTATTATTATTATTATTATTATTATTATTATTATTATTATTATTATTATTATTATTATTATCAGTTTAGGCCCTCCGACTCCTTCATTAATTACAATACAAAAAAAAATTGTACAGTACGAACATTCAATTTATTTTTGCTCATTTAAGGTTACATTATTAATAGTATTCAATACGGACGAGTTGATGAATAAAACACATGTGCAGCTCTTGGAAATCTCAACTGTCGAAAATTTTCGCCTGAGCAGCAGGCTTCTTAATAATAATAATAATAATAATAATAATAATAATAATAATAATAATAATAATAATAATAATAATAATAATAATAATAATAATAATATCTTTATTTAATACGTGCACAAGGTGCACAGTCCTAGCTGACATCAATGACATACTACTATATAGAAAGCTCCCTGTTTTGCAGAGCATTTCGGGAAATTTAGGTCAATTTTATCCCAAGCTGGGACCCACACCAGTTGACTAACACCCAGGACCCCAATGGAAATAAGTCACTCTGTCTGACTTTTTTGGGTTATCCTAGGTTCCTACACATATGCTGCTATGTATGATAATCTTTGTAACTGTATTTGTGTATACCTGAATAAACTTACTTACTTTTACTGATGGGTGAACATAGACAACCGGTGTAAGGAAACAAGTCCGATGTTTCCT
This sequence comes from Cherax quadricarinatus, assembly GCF_038502225.1. Classification (NCBI taxonomy): domain Eukaryota; kingdom Metazoa; phylum Arthropoda; class Malacostraca; order Decapoda; family Parastacidae; genus Cherax; species Cherax quadricarinatus. Next base: position 11,468,564 of record NC_091332.1, on the reverse strand, counting down.
CCCCTTCGCCGGGAATCGAACCCGGACCCCTCACCGTGTGAAGGGAGAGCTTTTGCCACTAGTTGAATATAGGCGAAAATAACACTGGAGATAGTAGAAGTAGTTTTAAAGTGATCAGTCCCTCAGCCTTGGTAGGAAGCGGTCTATCCCTCAAGCCTAAAACCGAATAACTCCACTCAAATAAAAAAAATGGGCTCAAAAAACAATATCTATCGCAAAACACACTTATTATTATACAGAATAAACTATAAATTACCCCTAATTCCACCGAGAAACGGAAGAAAATATTGGATAATAATAATAATAATAATAATAATAATAATAATAATAATAATAATAATAATAATAATAATCATGGGTCTATGAAAGACAAGGTGAACCACAGAACTGATGAAAGGTGAATGGTGCTTTGAGGAATCTGTGGAGACAAATAACGGTATCAATGGAAGCATTATTATTGTAATAAAAATGAAGCTCTAAACCTACAAGGGTCATACAGTATCAATGGAAGCAAAAAGGGGAATGCATGAGAGTATTGTGGTATCAATGCTCCCATATGACCCCTGGCAGTCTTCAAGCTGGCACTGGACAAGCACCTAAAGTCGGTTCCTGATCAGCCGGGCTGTGGCTCGTACGTTGGTTTGCTTGCAGCCAGCAGTAACAGCCTGGTTGATCAGGCTCTGATCCACCAGGCGGCCTGGTCACAGACCGGGCCGCGGGGGCGTTGACCCCCGGAACTCTCTCCAGGTAAACTCCAGATATGGATGTGAAGCATGGGTTGTGAATGTTGCAGCAGGAGGAGGCTGGAGACAATGGAGATGACTTGTCTGAGGGCAATGTGTGGTGTGAATATTATGCACAAAATTCGTAGCTGGGAGATCAGGGGGAGGTGCGAAGTTTCTAAAAGTATTATCCAGAGGGGTGAAGAGAGGTTGCTGAGGTGGTTTAGACATTTAGAGAAGCTGGAGAAAAATAGGATGACTTGGAGGGCATATAAAATTGCAGTGGAGGGGAGGCAGGATAGAGGGGGTAAAGGAGGTTTTGTGCAAGAGGCTTAGACATCCAGCAAGCATGTGTGAGTGTGTTAGATAGGAGTGGAGGCAAGTGGTTTTTATGATGATGTGCTGTTGGAGTGCGAGTAAGGGACATGGGAGTAGTAATGTCTGAGGATCTCACTTTCAAGGATCACAACAGTGCCACGATCGCACGTGCAAAGAAAATGATAGGATGGATAATGAGAACGTTCAAAACGAGAGATGCCAAGCCAATGATGATCCTTTTCAAATCACTTGTTCTCTCTAGGCTGGAATACTGCTGTACATTAACATCTCCATTCAAAGCAGGTGAAATCGCAGATCTAGAGAATGTACAGAGATCCTTTACTGCACGTATAAGTTCTGTCAAGCACCTTAACTACTGGGAACGCTTGGAAGCACTTGACTTGTACTCGTTGGAACGCAGGAGGGAGATATATCATAATCTACACTTGGAAAATCTTGGAAGGAATGGTCCCAAATCTGCACACAGAAATCACTCCCTACGAAAGTAAAAGACTGGGCAGGCAATGCAAAATGCCCCCAATAAAAAGTAGGGGCGCCATTGGTACACTAAGGGAAAATACCATAAGTGTCCGGGGCCCAAGACTGTTCAACAGCCTCCCATCAAGCATTAGGGGAATTGCCAATAAACCCCTGGCTGCCTTCAAGAGAGAGTTGGACAGATACCTAAAGTCAGTGCCGGATCAGCCGGGCTGTGGCTCGTACGTTGGACTGCGTGCGGCCAGCAGTAACAGCCTAATTGATCAGGCCCTGATCCATCGGGAGGCCTGGTCATGGACCGGGCCGCGGGGGCGTTGATCCCCGGAATTTCAGGGACAATTTACAATGCAAAATGTCCAACGTTAAGTAGCATTTGCTGTCCAGATAATTGTATTTTGTAGCTATAGAAAATATTCACATTATTATTATTATTATTATTATTATTATTATTATTATTATTATTATTATTATTATTATTATTATTATTATTATTATTATTAGCTCGCTAGGCTCGCATCTGAGAGAACGTGGGGTCGATCCAAAATGAAAATAAGTCACTTTGTGTGACCCTTTCGGGTTATCCTAGGTAATTTACACATATGTTACTAGTAAGGTGTGATACTTGTACCTGTACTTAAATAAACTTATTCCCAATACGAGGTGAGATGTATGGACAAGTTTCTTTATACAAGCAATGGCCAGGATTGTTCACCTGCCTCCCAGTGTATATAATGGGGATTACTAGTCCTAAATCTGCACATGGAAATCACTCCCCGCGAAAGCAAAAAACTCTGCAGGCGGTGCAACATCATCCCAAAGAAAATCATGGGTGCCATGAATACACTAAGAGACAACACATTAAACGTCAGGGGCCCAAGACTGTTTAACTCCCAGCATACATCAGGGGAATTACCAATAGACCCCTGGCTGTCTTCAAGAGGGATCTGGTCAGACACCTAAAGTCGATACCTGACAAGCCAGGCTGTGGTTCGTACGTCGGTTTGCATGCGGCCAGCAGTAACAGCCTGGTTGATCAGACTCTGATCCACCGCGAGGCCTGGTCATAGACCGGGCAGCGGGGACGTTGGCTCCTGAAACCCTCTCCAGGTATACCTATTGCCTCTGTTACTTGGAGAGTGTTCCGGGAGTCAAACGCTCCTGCGGCCTTGTCCATAACCAGGCCTCGCGGTGGATCAGGGCCTGATCAACAAGGCTGTTACTGCCGGCCGCACGTTAACCGACGTACGAACCACAGCCCGGCTGGTCAAATACTGACTTTCGGTATCTGACCAGATCCCTCTTGAAGACAGCCAGGGGTAAGTAAGTAAGTAAGTTTATTCAGGTATACACAAATACAGTTACATAGATTATTATACATAGCAACATATGTGTAGAGAACCTGGGATAACCCAAAAAAAGTCAGACAGAGTGACTTATTTCCATTGGGGTTCCATTGGTAATCTCCCTGATGTATGCTGGGAGGTAGCTGAACAGTCTTGGGCCCCTGATATTTACTGTGTCGTCTCTTAGTGTATTCATGGCACCCACGATTTTCTTTGGGATGATGCTGCACCACCTGCAGAGTCTTTTGCTTTCGCAGGGAGTGATTTCCGTCTGCAGATTTAGGACTAGTTCCTCGGGGATTTTCCAACAGCAATTAAGTTCATTTAGGTGCAGGTATACATGCGTACAGTTATCATGCATAGTAACAAATGTGTTATATTATCTAAGATAACTCAAAAAAGAGTCAGTTAAAGTCTTCAAGCTGGCTCTCACCTTCAAGGACCATAACATTGTATCAATCGCATCTGCTAGAAAAATGACAGGATGGATAATGAGAACCTTCAAAACTAGGGAGGCCAAGCCCATGATGACACTCTTCAGGTCACTTGTTCTATCTAGGCTGGAATATTGCTGCACACTAACAGCACCTTTCAAGGCAGGTGAAATTGCCGACCTAGAAAATGTACAGAGAACTTTCACGGCGCGCATAACGGAGATAAAACACCTCAATTATTGGGAGCGCTTGAGGTTCCTAAACCTGTATTCCCTGGAACGCAGGAGGGAGAGATACATGATTATATACACCTGGAAAATCCTAGAGGGACTAGTACCGAACTTGCACACGAAAATCACTCACTACGAAAGCAAAAGACTTGGCAGACGATGCACCATCCTCCCAATGAAAAGCAGGGGTGTCACTAGCACGTTAAGAGACCATACAATAAGTGTCAGGGGCCCGAGACTGTTCAACTGCCTCCCAGCACACATAAGGGGAATTACCAACAGACCCCTGGCAGTCTTCAAGCTGGCACTGGACAAGCACCTAAAGTCAGTTCCGGATCAGCCGGGCTGTGGCTCGTATGTTGGTTTGCGTGCAGCCAGCAGCAACAGCCTGGTTGATCAGGCTCTGATCCACCAGGAGGCCTGGTCTCAGACCGGGCCGCGGGGGCGTTGACCCCCGGAACTCTCTCCAGGTAAACTCCAGGCACTGGACAAGCACCTAAAGTCGGTTCCTGACCAGCCGGGCTGTGGCTCGTACGTTGGTTTGCGTGCAGCCAGCAGCAACAGCTTGGTTGATCAGGCTCTGATCCACCAGGAGGCCTGGTCACAGACCGGGCCGCGGGGGCGTTGACCCCCGGAACTCTCTCCAGGTAAAACTCCAGGTCCAGGTCCCGTACTCGATTGGTAGCGCATTCAGCTCACACACTGAGGTCCAGGGGGTCGATCCTTGGTACGGGTGGAAACATTAGGATGTGTTTCCAAAAGACATATGCTGTCCATATTCACCTATCAGTAAAATAGGTACCTGGGTGTTAGTCGACTGGTGTGGGTCGCATCCTGGGACAAAATTGACCTAATTTGCGGGATATGCTCTGCATAACAAGGGGCTTTCTAAATAGTAGTATGTCATTGATGTCAGATAGGCTTGTATATATACTTGTAGAAATAGATTATTATTATTATTATTATTATTATTATTATTATTATTATTATTATTATTATTATTATTATTATTATTATTTTTATTAATATTATCATACCCGGGCCTTAATCGACTGTTGTTGGTCGCATCCTGGGGAAGGATCTTAAAAATTATGAAAATAAGCCATAATGATAGGCTGCATTATTGGGTGATCCAGGGTTGCTGATTCACTGGGTTTAAGTTGAGAATAAGGAGATGCTATTTTATTTTCCAAAAAGTACATTATTTTTAACAAGGTTGTGTTAACAATTGAATTGTTTGTTACCTTTTCGGAAAAAGCAATAGTTATATGTGCAACATTTCTGTCAGACTTAGTGTTTAAAACAATGTAATTAAAGTTATAAAGTTGAAACTATAATAGTTGAGATGATGTCGTAAATACAATTTAGGTATTTAAGGACATTGAATATTAACAGGTAAATTAACATGAAAATAAGTTTTCTATTTTTAACATAGACATGTACGCATGGGGGTGTACTTGTGTACTCAAACACCTATAAGTGTGCTCACCAGCTAGTGTGAATTTGCGTGCGTTTCGTGCATAATATTGTGTATATGTGTGTTGTGTGCATGTGTGTGTGCGTGCGTGTGCGTGTTATGTGCGTGTGGAGGGTGGAGGAGGCCGGCCCTCACCCCCGCTCCCGACAGATGGCAGCACCACCATGGCGGAGGACCAGGTACGCATCAAAACAATCTTATTTTTATCTCACACACTTCATTTTATGAATGAATAACCTTGTATTTCACCCACAGCCCGAAAGCCTCACCGTCAGCGAGCTTGTTTTTTTGATTTTGCAAAAATCGATGAATGAAAAGGCAGTTAAATCTGAAGACGAAGAAGGGTAACCCGTGTCGTCATAGATGTTCAACTTGGTGTGTCTGCACTTGCCGTGACAGCCTGTTGTTTGGTGCCATAACTGGCAGCATTGGCGCCAGAATAGAAAGTGGCACCGAGAGACGGCTCTGACAAGGGGTAGTCTATGTATTAAGGGTAATCAGAGCAAGGGACAAAGTGCCATAGTCCAGTGGTGCCCACATTTTGATCACTTGTCTGACCGGAGCTGCCCTCCTCAGGAGACCATCTTAATGATCTATGCAATTTGCTGCCTCCGGATTTACTATGGTAATGCCTACATGCCATAATAATTACGCTGTAGTCTACAGTGAGGGTCCTGGGGTATATTGAGGGCCGGTAAGGTGAAGAAATAAGAGTCTGAGAGTAGGAAGACTGTTTTGTTTTGTGTTGCTGCAAGCTGCAACTTGTGTATGTTGATGCTTCCATTGGCACTTTTGGCACACCCAACCTCGTGTGTATTTTCTGGAGTAGTTCATTTGTCTTGTTTCCACTCCTTGTGCAGTTTGGGTAGGAGACTGAAATATTGATGTTAGCATTTTAGTTGAAAAGAGGTAGAAATGAAGTAAGGGTGAATATGGGCTAAGTAAAATGACAGGTTACATGGAATACAAATAAATGACAGGTTACATGGAATACAAATAAATGACAAGTTACATGGAATACAAATAAATGACAGGTTACATGGAATACAAATAAATGACAGGTTACATGGATTACTGGGTCATAGTATTATTAGACCATAATAACAAAGAAATACTTCAGTAAGCCTATTGGCCCATGTAAGAAATCACAATCACACTATTCCTACTCATATATATTAAGCTTCCAGTTTGTCCAATTGTAAACCAATGCTTTTCTGTTTCATTTCTAAATAAATTAATTCATTTTGACTGTTTCTAATTCTTTTATTTTCAGCCTATTTATCTCTATTTTTATCTTCTGTTTGTTTACTTACAGCATGTGCTGTCTTGTTCATTAATTTCCATAATAAGATTCAGTTCTAGTAATTAAATTTTATAACATTTTTTTTATACAGGTGATTAACTTTGTTATTCTTCTCTGTGTTTTCCAGCACATTTATGTCCACTCCTGAATAAGGCCAGAACAGCACCTTGTAGTTTATACAAGGACTTCTCAGTTTCTGATAGAGGTTTATTATGATAGTCTAAAATATTGGCTTTTTTGTTCCTTATTCTTTCTGATATAAAGCCAAGCAGTCATTTAGAATCATTGCAAACACTGTAGCCTTGGCTTCAGGCTTCTGCTAACTAGAACACTTATCTGTTTTGCATTTGGTTTAATTATACAAGTTCTCATTTACAGTATTTGTATGTGGTGTAGGTTTTTCTTTACCCAGTAGTGGGATCATATATTTGTCCCAGAAATAGGTCTCCCGGTAATATATTTGTCTAACCTTGAATGAGTGGAAACTTTGGACATGTTTCCTTACACCTGTTGCTATTTTCACTTACAGTCAGTAGGTACCTGTATGTTAGCTGATTGTTGTAGGTCACATCCTGGGAAAGAGTATCAAAAGATTCCAGAGGAAATAAGCCACACAGATTGATTTCTTAGGTTACCCTGGGTTACTAATCCTCCAGGTTAATGTTACAAGTAAAACCCTCTAATGTCCTCAAAATTTGTTAATTAACTTTTGGTGTTGGCAACTTTTATGAATTCGTTTTCCTTTAGGTCGTTATATAGGCACATCGTACAGTATGTAAAAGTAATGACACTGCATATAAGACATACATTTTAAATGAATAATTTAAAAATTGCATAGATGTGTAAATGTTGCTTGTAAAATCTAACGAACTAAATCACATGTCATCTATCTTCATTCTTGTATAATTTATATTTCTTATAAGTTACAGATACAATTGGAAATGGTACATACTGTGATGATATTTAATCATTTATTCTGATGTGGGGAAAGCTGGTGATATCTATGACATCCCTGTACTGTGTTAGTTTAAAAATTTCAGGATTGTAGAGCATTAAAAACTGAATATTCATAACTATAAGTATGTAACCGATAAACAAGGAAGTCTTACATGTTTAAGGGTATATGAAGACTGACAAATTGAATCATAGTACAGTAGTGTTTGGTGCATCCACTAAAACAAATTTTCACAAAATGTGAATGTACAATGTTTGGTATATAAAGTTCGGCTTTGATGGAGCCAAATCAGCAGTTGGTCACCAACTGCTGATTTGTCTCAATCAAACAAATTTGAGTCTTATGCATAAACATAAAATATGAATGCATTTGGTAAAAAAAAAAATTAATGGAGAAAAAATTATGTTTGGAAAATTATTTCACACTGAATGTTTGCAGTGTTCGTATATTTAGATTGTTGTTCATAAGAAATTTAATTGGATCCAGGTGACCCCATTGTAAGTGTGGATGTTTGTAATTCAGATGATAGTTAAACAGGAGCCTTTTGTTCTGTGCAATACAGTATGTATATACTGTATGACCATATGTAATTTTCATATTTTTTCTATATCTCTTTCCCCTCAAGGAAGGTTCCTTGATGTTGGTGAGGGGCTCTTGATTTAGGGAATTGGATCTGTGCTCCAGTTCCCCAAATTAAGCCTGAATGCCTTCCACATCCCCCCCCAGGCGCTGTATAATCCTCTGGGTTTAGCGCTTCCCCCTTGATTGTAATAATAATAATCTATATCTCTTTATTATAGTACTACCCCCGCAATGGAGGTTCCTTGATTCTGGTGAGGGGCATTTTTTTTTTTTTATTAATTCTAGGATTTATTTTATAGCATGATTTTTACTTTTCTGAAATAGTAGAGAATATTTTTCTGGAGGTGATTACTCTAAAAATAAAAAAAATGAGGGAAAACTTAGAATTATGCAGGCATAAAGTTAGCAGTCTAGACCCAATTTACACATCAGCTATTTCACCCACCTTGCTTCCTATTTTAAGATAATTCCATTGTTCAATTTGACCAAATTCGTAGCTCTTATACGAGTGTGCCTTTCAGTCTGTCGATTTAACACAAGAAACTGCTCATGCAGCTATCAGAACTACACAGTAAACTGCACATGTGCAACATCTGGGTATCTTCATTGGAGATGTTTTGCCATCTAGTGGCTTCATCATTACAGATTCTAGGACATAACTTGAAGACAATAGAACTATTTACAAAAGACGAAGTAATCAGCCTTGGAGTTGATGTGAAGAACACTGTAGTTGTGGAGATTCTGGAGCATAGACAAGGAGGCTGGTGCTTACATAGGCATCAGGTAAATAGGAATGGGTAGGAGACGAAGGCATAGTCACTGGTAGGCGGGATTTCCCAAAGGGATAGGTTAGTTGTAGTTGTAGCAGCCTAGAATCTATATTAATAAAGCCACTGGATGGCAAAATGTCTACAGTAAAGATACCCAGATGTTGTACACGTGTCTGAACTTTCATGTCGTTGGTATTGTCTTGCACAGTAAAATGCACAGAGGTCGGAAATTTGGCCAGTTTTACACAAAATAAAAAATAAACAGTTTAGTAGCAGAGTTCACAATAAAACACCGTAAACATTCAGTGCACTAAAGTAGCATTTTCTGTTTATTAATCACATCCCAAATCTCTTCCATATTGCACCTGTCCTCCATTTTGAATTCATCATCTCACAAAAAAAAATTGATTTACACTATTTCTTGGATAATAAAATATAACTAGGAATGATTGGTCATGGTTTATGGTATCTCAATAATTGAATCAGACCTAGTAAAAACCCCTTAAACAGACTAGAGGGGTGTGGGCGAGTCTTTATTTGTCCTCCGGAAATTCATCAAAAGTCAAATATTTCCGTTACTTTGAGCCCAATTTCAATCTACTTCTGGTCCTGAAACCAACTAAAGTCATCTACAATTCATTACTATATCTTCCATTCTATCAAGTGATACCCAGAAACAGCCAGTAAAACATAAAAACCATCCTAGAAAACACCTTAAAGTTGCTGCTTTAAACCAACACATGGTCAGAATTTTTCTCTTCTCATCATGCACTGCATGGGGCAGAATTTTTTTATACTGTGCACACGTACTGCACAAACCTGTTCCCTTGTATCAAATTTACTGCATGAATCTTATCTGAGGGATAATAAATCTATGTAAGCAACCCTGGTGTTAATAACGAAGATCGACATAAAAAGTCAGTGACTGGGTTGATATGAATCCTAAAAATTCTAGAAAAATTACTTCACTGTATACAGTACAAAGATCTTTCACTGTTAGGAGGGATGTAAACCTCTTAACCCTTTGACTGTTTTGGTCATATATATTTGTCTTAGGCGCCACTGTTTCAGATGTATTAATACGCGTAAATTCTAGTGGCTTCAAATCAAGCAGGAGAAAGCTGGTAGGCCCACATGTGCGAGAATGGGTCTGTGTGGTTAGTGTGCAGCATATAAAAAAAATCCTGCAGCACGCAGTGCATAATGAGAAAAAAAAATGACCGTTTTTTTGGATTAAAACGCCGACTTTGAGGTGTATTTTCGTATAGTATTTATCATTGTATTCTCGTTTTCATGCTCTCACGTGATAAAACGGAAAACACACTACAGAAATAGAGATAATTTTGATTAGTTTCATGATGAAAACGACCTTGAAATTGAGCTCAAAGTAGCAGAAATATTCAATTTTTACCAGTGTTCAGGAGTAAGCAAATCGCACCACACGTCCAATACACGTCAACTGGGGAGTCTAATATTCTTTCACTAGTGCACTGATATTATTTATACCATTTTCACAATAATGCATTAGTCTGCATAACAGTAAATTTTGTATTTTTTGTATGATTAAAAAATCAAAATAGAAAGCAATAGTAATATAAGAGGGGCATAGAGACATGACTAATGAACAGAGGATATGTTATTTTAGTGCCAAGAATGTCTACATTGTTTATTCTGGACCTTATTTTGAAATTGGCATCTTTTTTAATTTGCGTGAAATTAGCCAAATTGCCAATTTCTGATCATTTTATTGGGTAGTTCAAATTGGTAAATGGGTAGTTTCTTGTACTCAACTGATGGAAAAGTTTGAGTTCTAAAGAAATAGCTGTGAGTTTGGTCAACTGGAACAACGGAATTGGCCAAAAACAGGGCTCAGTCAGCGAAATCGCCGATGCGTATATGTCGGGAGCGTAATTCTGTGAGTTTTCGACCAAATTTCATACTTTTGGTGTCGTTACCATTGGTAAAAAATTCTCTATCATTTCATAAGAAAAACTAATTTTTTTTTTTCCAAAAATTTTGCAACATAGAATGACAGTTTCAGAAAGGGGCTTGCGACAGTCAAAGGGTTAAGTATGGTTTTATAATTTATATGTAGATGAGATAACTTTCATCTATATTCTAAAGCAGTAGGATTAAAAGATGTTGGAGTTGATACAAAGTATTAGTTATTCAAGTTCCTTGATGCTGATTACACTTCTTTTAGGGAATTCTAAATATCAGATTGGGGGAGGGAGTACAGTATGGAGGAAATGGATTTTTTTAGATATTTGGGAGTGGACATGTCAGCAAATAGGTCTATGAAAGCTAAAGTGGACCAAATACAATAGATGTAGAAAAAGGTGGGTGGAATGTTTTGTGTGTGTTGCAAGTACATGTATATGGAATAGGCGGTAAGTTACTAAATGCTGTTAAGAGTTTTTATGAGGATAGTGAGGCTCAGGTTAGGGTGTGTAGAAGAGAGGGAGACTACTTCCTGGTAAAAGTAGGTCTTAGACAGGGATGTGTAATGTCACCATGGTTGTTTAATATATTTATAGATGGGGTTGTAAAAGAAGTAAATGCTAGGGTGTTCGGGAGAGGGGTGGGATTAAATTATGGGGAATGAAATTCAAAATGGGAATTGACACAGTTACTTTTTGCTGCTGATACTGTGCTTATGGGAGATTCTAAAGAAAAATTGCAAAGGTTAGTGGATGAGTTTGGGAATGTGTGTAAAGGTAGAAAGTTGAAAATGAACATAGAAAAGAGTAAGGTGATGAGGGTATCAAATGATTTAGATAAAGAAAAATTGGATATCAAATTGGGGAGGAGGAGTATGGAAGAAGTGAATGTTTTCAGATACTTGGGAGTTGACGTGTCGGCGGATGGATTTATGAAGGATGAGGTTAATCATAGAATTGATGAGGGAAAAAAGGTGAGTGGTGCGTTGAGGTATATGTGGAGTCAAAAAACGTTATCTATGGTGGCAAAGAAGGGAATGTATGAAAGTATAGTGGTACCAACACTCTTATATGGATGTGAAGCTTGGGTGGTAAATGCAGGAGCGAGGAGACTGTTGGAGGCAGTGGAGATGTCCTGTCTAAGGGCAATGTGTGGTGTAAATATTATGCAGAAAATTTGGAGTGTGGAAATTAGAAGGTGTGGAGTTAATAAAAGCATTAGTCAGAGGGCAGAAGAGGGGTTGTTGAGGTGGTTTGGTCATTTAGAGAGAATGGATCAAAGTAGAATGACATGGAAAGCATATAAATCTATAGGGGAAGGAAGGAGGGGTAGGGGTCGTCCTCGAAAGGGTTGGAGAGAGGGGGTAAAGGAGGTTTTGTGGGCGAGGGGCTTGGACTTCCAGCAAGCGTGCGTGAGCGTGTTAGATAGGAGTGAATGAAGACAAATGATACTTGGGACCTGACGATCTGTTGGAGTGTGAGCAGGGTAATATTTAGTGAAGGGATTCAGGGAAACCGGTTATTTTCATATAGTCAGACTTGAGTCCTGGAAATGGGAAGTACAATGAGTGCACTTTAAAGGAGGGGGTTTGGGATATTGGCAGTTTGGAGGGGTATGTTGTGTATCTTTATACGTATATGCTTCTAAACTGTTGTATTCTGAGCACCTCTGCAAAAGCAGTGATAATGTGTGAGTGTGGTGAAAGTGTTGAATGATGATGAAAGCATTTTCTTTTTGGGATTTTCTTTCTTTTTTGGGTCACACTGCCTCGGTGGGAGACGGCCGACTTGTTGAAAAAAAAAATATAATATATACATATTATATATATATATATATATATATATATATATATATATATATATATATATATATATATATATATATATATATATATATACTATTATATATTAATATATATATATATTATATATATATTATATATTATATATATTATATATATATATATATTATATATATACTATATATATATATATATATATATATATATATATATATATATATATATATATATATATATATATATATATATATATATATATTATATATATATATGTATATATTATGTCGTGCGGAATAGGCAGAACTTGCGATTCTTGGCTTAAATAGCAACGCTCATCTTGCCATATAGGACTAGTGAAAATTTCTGTATGCAATAATTTCGCCAAAATCATTCTGAACCTAACGAAAAAAATATATTTGATTGTGTTTGTTTAGTACAAAATTATTGTAAACGTATTTAAAAATATATTTAGTTGGGTTAGGCTAAAATAAATTGCTCTTGTTATAATAAGGTTAGTAAGTTTTCTAAGATTCTTTTGGTGCAAAATTAAATTTTTTATATTAACGTTAATGAAAAAATATATATTTAACGTATAAGTGAAAATTTCAGAAAGGACTTAATTTTAAATGAGTTCTAGCTAATTGACCAGCATAGTTTACACATATATATAGATATATATATATATATATATATATATATATATATATATATATATATATATATATATATATATTATATATATATATATATATATATATATATATATATATATATATATATATATATATATATATATATATATATATATATATATATATATATATATATATATATATATATATATATATATATATATATATATATATATATATATATATATATATATATATATATATATATA
>NC_091332.1:11422789-11440289 GCF_038502225.1 Cherax quadricarinatus | reverse complement strand
GGGCCTACCAGCTTTCTCCTGCTTGATTTGAAGCTGGTAGAATTTATGAGTATACTATATACGTCAAACACGGTACCTCGTAAGACGTATATATACGACCAAAACAGTCAAAGGATTAATCTTTTCACAGATAACCCTTATTGAGAGATGAAAGTTAAAGCAATGTTTTAGTTCAGTTCATTGTTACTTGTGACTTGATAATGGTCCAGGATGGGCCAAAATTTTAAAGTTTCCTCTTTTAGCTTTACATTTTTTGTTAATTTATCTTGGATATCTACATGTATTTAATATTTTTAAGACTCTCTGCAAATTGTACACTACAGCCTCTCCTCACTTAGTGACATACTCGTTTACCAGTGACTCAGACTAACGACGGGCTCTCTGACCAGTATACATACCTAAATAATGTGTATTAGAGCTGAATTCCTCTATTCTCTTTATTACAATATACAGTAAACTATTGTATAAACATTTAAAAATACTATACAGAAATGTTATAAATGGTGCAGAGGTGACACTAAAACAATATCAAAGATGGTTAACACAAACCCACTACCAGTATGCTCCTCACTTAACAGCAAATTCATTTACCGACATGGTCTTAGGAATAGAACTCCATTAAGTGAGGAGAGGGTGTATTATAAATTCTTAATATTACATACTGCATTTGGTACACCATTTGAAATTTGACATTACCTCTAAAATTGTCTACCTAACAGGAGGTGGTGAAGCTAGAGTTGTTGTGCAAGCAGCTTCACGAGGCTAATGATGGCGTTCAGCGGCAAGAAGCAGAAAAAGCTCTGGTGGAGTTTCAATCTGGTCGAGGTGCTGCTACTCTGAGTCAGTGCCAGTTGCTCCTAGATAGAGCTCAGTCATCTTATTCTCAATATTTGGCAGCTACCACACTAACCAAGCTTGTGTCAAGAAACCCGTGCACGCTGTCACTGCAGCAGAGAATAGATATTCGTAAGTCTCATTTATGTTTTCTTTTATGCACTGTACAGGTTTCTCCCACTTTAGCATTCAGGTCCCCCACCACACTTACTCTCTCACTTCATTCAAAACTCCCTAAAGTTATCGCCCAAAATCTGTCTCTCCTCTACACTCCTCTCTTCTTCAGGTGCATAAGCACTTTGTTTAATTTGCTTTTCTCATCTACCTTTTATTTTAATCCACATAATCCTTGAATTTTTACAGTTATATTACCGTTTCCTTTCATGGCCGATCATTCGGCATTACCATTACTCCTTCCTTTGCTCTAACTCTCTTGGATACACCTGACCCAATCCCATTTATTTCTCCCCACTGAAAATCTACCTCCTTCAGCTTCTTTTTGTTTAGAGCTAAAGACATCCAGTATCTTTTCATTCGTAACATTCACACTCGTCTGTTTTTCATCTGCACTACATCCACATGCATTCAAACATCCCAACTTTAAAAGGTTGTTCGTTTTACATTTAGTAACTGATGCAGGTGAAGGGATTACTAGTCCCTTGCTCTTGGTTTTCTGGTAGTCTCTAATGACGCACATGGCTTACAGGGAAAGGATTCTTCTCCACTGTATAATTTTTAATTGTTTTTCTGGGGGTTTGGAAAATTATTTTTTATTTATTTATTTTTTTTTTTTCAGGAAATTATGTTCTGAATTACTTGGCAACTCGTCCTAAACTTGTTCACTATGTAACTCAAGGGTTAGTGGTGTTATTTGGCCGCATCACAAAGCTTGGCTGGTTTGATGGTCTTGACAAGGAAAAATGGGCATTCAGAAATGTTGTAGGTGATGTATCTCAGTTTCTTCAGGTAAGCGAGATGATGTACAGTACGTATTTTTTTTTATGTCATATAAGAAATTTGTTCTAAATTAATGAATTGAAAGAACAAAACTTTCATAAAATTACTTCAGCTGTCTGGTTACTCACTTGCAAAATTCATACATACAGTAATTAATTATTTAGTTGCAAAATTGCCCTTTTCTTCGTGATTTTTATATCTTAGGGTTTCTTTTAATATTCAGTTGTTTTTTTTAATATACATATATGGACTAGGTGGGAAACTCAAAATTACCTTGATTGAATGTTGTACACAGTATTAGCTAGTATTATAGTAAACATGGGAAATGGTTGAAAAAAATGGTGTAAAAATAGTTAAAAAAAAATATATATATATACAGTGGACCCCCGGTTAACGATATTTTTTCACTCCAGAAGTATGTTCAGGTGCCAGTACTGACCGAATTTGTTCCCATAAGAAATATTGTGAAGTAGATTAGTCCATTTCAGACCCCCAAACATACACGTACAAACGCACTTACATAAATACACTTACATAATTGGTTGCATTCAGAGGTAATCGTTATGCGGGGGTCCACTGTATATATTATATACACTTTTTTAAATAATGTCGCAATGTATTTACCTTTTCAGGGCTCAGTGGACCACTGTGTTATTGGAGTGCAGCTGCTTGCCCAGTTGACTGCTGAAATGAACCAGATCTCAGAGTCTGATGCAAATAAATCTCTTACTAAACACCGCAAAATTGCAAGCTCATTCAGAGACACACAGCTTTATGATATCTTCCAGCTTTCCTGTACACTCCTCAGGACTGCCTTAGAGAATTCGAAGACCCTTAACTTCAGTGATGAGAGTCAGCATGGATTAATGACACATCTTCTCCGGTTAGGTAAGAGACCAAAAAAAAAAAAAATAAAATAATACGGGAGAAGGGAAGTCAGTGTCTTAAGAGTACGTACATAGTTATGAATTTCATTCTCCCTTCTCTTCCAGAATTAATAGAAATTAGATATAGAATATTACCCCGGCCCTCATCTGTTATAATATAGGATTTTATTAGAGAATGTGATTTGTTTAATTTATGTTTTGCTTAACCCTTTGAGGGTTTCGGCCGTACTAGTACGGCTTACGACCCAGGGTTTTTGACGTACTAGTACGCCTAAATTCTAGCGCCCTCAAATCTAGTGGGAGAAAGCTGGTAGGCCTACATATGAAAGGATGGGTCTATGTGGTCAGTGTGCACAGTATAAAAAAAATCCTGCAGCACACAGTGCATAATGAGAAAAAAAAAACTGACTGTTTTTTTGGAATAAAACAGCGACTTTGCACTGTATTTTCGTATGGTATTTATTGTTGTATTCTAGTTTTCTTGGTCTCATTTTATAGAATGGAAGACATATTACAGAAATTGAGATGATTTTGACTGGTTTTACAATGAAAAGTACCTTGAAATTGAGCTCAAAGTAGCAGAAATGTTCGATTTTTACCAAAGTTCAAAAGTAAACAAATCATGGCAAGCGTCCAATACACGTCAACTGGTGAGTCTGATATTCTTTTGCAAGTGCGCCAATATTATTTATACCATTTTTTACACTAATGCAGTAGTCTGCATAACAGTAAATCTTCTATTTTTTGTGAGAATAAAAATTCAAAGTGGAAAGCAAAAGAATGTAAGAGGGGCCTTGAGACGTGGCTAATGAACAAAGGAAATGTCATTTTAGTGCCAGGAATGTCTTTCTTGTTTATTCTGGACCCTATTCGGAAATTGGCATCTTTTGAAATTTGTGTGAAATTGGCAAAATTGCTAAATTCTGACCACTGTACTGGATAGTTGAAATTGGTAAATGGGTGGTTTCTTGCACTCATTCGATAGAAAAAACGGAGTTCTAGCGAAATATTCATGTTTTTTGTCGACTAGTGCAGTGGAATTGGCCGAAAATGGGGCTCAAAGTGGGCAAAATCACCGATGTGTAAACATCGCCGAGACTGCTAACTTCGTGAGAGCATAATTCCGTAAGTTTTCCATCAAATTTCATAATTTTGGTGTCATTATGATCGGGAAAAAGATTCTCTATCTTTTCATAAGAATTTTTTTTTTTTTTTTAAGTTTTGCCGACCCTGAGAACGAGTCTCGGAGAGGGCCTGTCGACCCTCAAAGGGTTAACAAATCATTATTTTCTAGGGGGTCCCTGTCTAGGTCCTTAAGCAGATGTATACCGTTAACTTTGTAATACAAAACTGTAATATAAATTTTTAACTTTAATGGTAATAAATATTTTATTGGTCTAATTTCAGCTCTAAACTGCCTTACATTTGACTTCATTGGTACTTCTGTGGATGAGAGCAGTGATGATTTGGGAACTGTTCAGATTCCTACAGCATGGAGACCTGCCTTTCTTGATTTTTCTACAGTTCAACTTTTCTTCGACCTCTATGCCTCCTTACCTGCTTCATTGTCACCTGTGGTAAGGTTTCACTATTTATGATATTTCGATCAATGTTCAATAATTTGATTTTTTAAATAATTTGATTTTGTTATGCATGTCATGCCTACATATTGTCGAGTACATATTTATTATTTAGCTAGTGATTGGATGTGGTCAGTAGGCCAAAAGAGCAGAATGAAAAAAAAAATAAAGTCTAGGAAAATTGGCAGATATAAAATTTGTGGGGTGAAATATGAGAAAACATTATTCTTTATCAAAATCTCTTTCTTATACATGTTAGAAATTTCACCAAGAGCCACACAAATATAAAAAATAGACACTAAGAAGTAGCTTATTCACATTTGTAATTTCTCTACAACTTTATACTAGAATGGTATACAATATCGACAAGATGAAAATTTGACACATGCAACATCTGGGTATCTTTATTGTAGACTTTTTGCCATCCAGTGGCTTTATCAATACAGATTCTAGGACATAACTTGAAGACAGTAGAACTATATACAAAAGATGAAATAATCAGTCCCTCAGCCTTGGAGTTGGCATGAAGAACACTGTAGTCATCTTTTGAATATATATCTACTGTCTTTAAGTTATGTCCTAGAATCTGTATTGATAAGGCCACTGGATGGCGAAACATCTACAGTAAATATATCCAGATGTTGCGCAAGTGTCTAACTTTCATCTTGTCGGTATTGTATGTAGTATACCATTCATGTACAGCTTGTCAGACACGGCAACATCATGGAATCTTAGTTCATAGGATATCTACATAACCTTCTTCACAGCTACTACAACTACTACTACCACCACTAACCCATCCCTTGGGTATGACGTACTTCCTACTTCCACATTTATAATAAAGATACCCAGATGTTGCACATTTGTCTAATTTTCAACTTTATACTATGGGACAGAATAGGCAAGGATGATTCACATGGCCCATAACTAAAGTTTGATTTCCTATAAGATGTCAAGTTAGCTATCAAGTTTTCCAAATTTGAATTTGCTTACATTGAAAAGAATACATATTCTTCACATTTGTAAACCTTAACACATTACCCTGCAGATGCGTGTAAGCTTGAGATGCAAGCTGGGGATGACAGGCATAGTACTTAATGTGGAAAAAGACACGTATGTACAGTTAAGAACATTTATTAAATGTTCTGAACTGTACATAAATGTCTTTTCCACATCTTGTTGATATCACCATACCATTTTTCATAGTACTTATTAAGTACTAAGGAAAATTATAATACCTGAAAGGTACAAGATAAAGTCAGAAGGATGAAATGGCCTGATGGGTAAGTGTAACTAGCCAGGTACTCTTATGGTTAATACTAACCTTCACACTGTTCATACAGAGCGATTTGCTTATGAGGGATAAACTCGTAGGTACTATTTTCGGATGCAGAGACTATGCCAAAATAATGAATTGTACAAGTGGAAGAAAACAAGAAACTAAAAGGACCTCAACAGATTAGAGGAATAGTTGAACAAGTGTCTAAATGATGAAACTGGCCACTGAGGAAAGGAGAGCAGACACTTCACCACCTAAGGGTGAAACTTAAGGGATCAAAAAAAGAAAAAGGAGTAATCATTACTCCAGTCTTATCTGAAATGCACTTATACAATATTGGCAATGTGTGCTAGGTTATTTAACATGAATCTTCAGAAATTTAAACAGACTTCCAGATCTCTACACTATGAGGTACCAGTCCTTGAGTATGCAGCACCTGCTTGGAACCCTCACCTATATAATTTAGACAAAGTGTATCTGAGAATGTTTAGAGGTGTACTTTATATTGTTGCCAGAGTAGATGCAGTGTGATTAAGAAATCTTAAATACTCTTGTGATGTAGACAAGGTAGATTTAGAACAAACTTTACTAGGGAAGGAGCCAGAACATGGGGACAGCATTGAAAACTGCACATACAACTGAGTTGTTACGGTACTGGAAAGCATTTCTTCAGTGTAATACTAATAAATAAGTTTAACAAACTAGACAATGTCTTAGTAGGATCTGATTTTATGCTGGAATTGAAATGTAAACGTGATAGCTAATTCGCACAACAATCAGAAGTAAAGTGCTCCAGTACTGGAGATGGCCTTATACTCCTCCTTTCAAGCTTAGTAGGTACAGTAGTTAGATTCATCATGACATTTACATAATCTGATATAGCTGTTCATGCACAAGCTGTGTAATCATTTAAAATAATGATGCATATAATGTTGGCTAATTTACATTGTAAAATAATTACTTATTCCTGTAATTTACATTGTAAAATAATTACTTAGTCCGGTAATAAAATGAAAATGTTTAATTTTTTTTCAGACATTATCATGCTTGGTTCAAATAGCCTCTGTGAGGCGAACACTTTTTAGCAATGAGGAACGAGCGAAGTTTCTCTCTCAACTAGTCAATGGTGTTAGGAATATACTACAAAATCCACAGGTTAGTTAAGTCTAATGGGTTTGTTTTAGTATGCACTTTTATAAAAAAAAAATTTAAATTAATTTTCAAAACTTAGTCATAATTTTCAAAACTGTGTTAAAATATTAGTGCTTTGTCAGTGCAGTTATTGAAATACTTATATATAGTATGTACATAAAGACTTGTTTCCACATGGCAGAATTTATTTACTGCTTTGTAATCAGAGTAGTTTTTATATAGATCTATGAAGGTAAAATAATGAATTAGGCTTTATTTTAGGGTTATATAACTTTTTAGCATGTTTAAACAGTGAATAATGGAAGCATCTCGGAGAAATGCATTGACCTATTTATTTGATAATTGTTAGTATCATTTTTTCTAATTATTGCCTTTTATAGGGACTGAGTGATCCCTCTAACTACCATGAATTCTGCCGATTATTGCTGCGACTGAAGAGCAACTATCAGTTGGGTGAGCTTGTGACGGTTGAACATTATCCAGATGCCATCCAACTGATAGCAAAGTTTACTGTAGAGTCCTTAAATATGTGGCAATTTGCACCAAACAGCGTTCACTACTTACTCTCCTTATGGCAACGCATGGTTGGATCTGTACCCTATATGAAGGTGTGTTTGGATAATTTTTATTTTGAATGTTCATTGAGGCATTTTTATGTATTGCATAACTGTACTTGTATTGCACTGTAAACAGGGTGTCTTGGGCTTTGTCACTTTGTTGTTTACCAAGACTTGGTTTTTGTTTACTACAACTATTTTTGTGATTTATTGACCTCATTTTATTAGTTATCACAGTATTGTTTCTTTTTTTGAGTTATCCACAAAACTTTGTAAGATTGGCATTGAAGATAACTCCAAAATGTGTAAATACAGCCTCTCCCCACTTAACAATGGAGTTCCTTTCCTAAGACCATGTTGTTAAACGAATTTGTCGCTGAGTGAGGAGCATACTGTAATGATAGTGGGTTTGTGTCAACCATCTTTGATATTGTTTTAATGTTACCGTTGCACTATTTATTACATTTCTGGTATATTTTTAAATGTTTATACAGTAGAGTTCTGTATATTGAATTAAACAGAATAGAGGAAATCAACTCTAATATACATTATTTAGGTATAAATGCTGGTCAGAGAGCCCATCGTAAGTCCGAGGTGTCAGTAAACGAGTACATCGCTAAGTGAGGAGAAGCTGTACTTCATAATGTGCATGTTTTGAAGAGGTCATGTTTGTCTAGTCTATTTAAATTGTTGCATGTTCTAATAGTGATGAATAATTATAAACCTGTGTTTACTTAAACACACTGTTACCAGAATGTTTCCTTACTTTTATCATTTTTCTTTGTATCTTTTAATTACTTCTAGCTATAGTTTTTACTAATTCTATCCTTGTTTGTTTTGTTTTCTCTCTAAACTGATATTTTTCTTTTCATTATTTAAAAATTATTTGTTTGCTTCATAACTTGTTACAATGTATTTAATATGTATTATTGCTTAACAGGCTACTGAACCACATCTCTTAGAAACCTATACACCAGAAGTTGTTCGTGCTTATGTATCTTCTCGGCTCGAGAGTGTGGGTGTGGTGCTTCGTGAAGGTTTGGATGATCCCCTAGATGACGTTACAGTCATTCAACAACAACTGGATCAGGTATGCAGTTTACTAATAATAAAACATATATGTATACTGCATGCATTCAAATATACATGCACAAAACACTGCACTTCAGTACTGTTCCGCATACACTACACATTGTATACTGCTACATGCAGCATTGTACTATATACTAGTTAATATAATACGCACTGCACTACTTTATTCACCATTTGATACTAAAATACAATTTATTTTTATTTTTTTATTATCACGCTGGCCGATTCCCACCAAGGCAGGGTGGCCCGAAAAAGAAAAACTTTCACCATCATTCACTCCATCACTGTCTTGCCAGAAGGGTGCTTTACACTACAGTTTTTAAACTGCAACATTAACATCCCTCCTTCAGAGTGCAGGCACTGTACTTCCCATCTCCAGGACTCAAGTCCGGCCTGCCGGTTTCCCTGAACCCCTTCATAAATGTTACTTTGCTCACACTCCAACAGCACGTCAAGTATTAAAAACCATTTGTCTCCATTCACTCCTATCAAACATGCTCACTCATGCCTGCTGGAAGTCCAAGCCCCTCGCACACAAAACCTCCTTTACCCCCTCTCTCCAACCTTTCCTAGGCCGACCCCTACCCCGCCTTCCTTCCACTACAGACTGATACACTCTTGAAGTCATTCTGTTTCGCTCCATTCTCTCTACATGTCCGAACCACCTCAACAACCCTTCCTCAGCCCTCTGGACAACAGTTTTGGTAATCCCGCACCTCCTCCTAACTTCCAAACTACGAATTCTCTGCATTATATTCACACCACACATTGCCCTCAGACATGACATCTCCACTGCCTCCAGCCTTCTCCTCGCTGCAACATTCATCACCCATGCTTCACACCCAGTATATTTCATTAAAATATTTTTTTTTTTTTTTCAACAAGTCGGTCGTCTCCCACCGAGGCAGGGTGAACCCAAAAAAAAGAAAGAAAATCCCCAAAAAGAAAATACTTTCATCATCATTCAACACTTTCACCACACTCACACATTATCACTGCTTTTGCAGAGGTGCTCAGAATATAACAGTTTAGAAGCATATACGTATAGAGATACACAACATATCCCTTCAAACTGCCAATATCCCAAACCCCTCCTTTAAAGTGCAGGCACTGTACTTCCCATTTCCAAGACTCAAGTCCGACTATATGAAAATAACCGGTTTCCCTGAATCCCTTCACTAAATATTACCCTGCTCACACTCCAACAGATCGTCAGGTCCCAAGTATCATTCGTCTCCAAATGAAAATATGTGATGCATTATACTCTACAGTGCATTTGGCACTTTACTACTGGTATAGGATGCTGTACACAGCCATGGCATTGTAATACAATATAGCAGTATATTGTACCGTACAGCACTTGACAATACAATATACAGTATTACACTGCACTCCATACACTATAGTGCACTATATCTCCAACTCGTTCAATTACTGTACTACTCTACTTCCTTCAGCTCTCTTCCCCATCCAAATTAAAAATACCTGGAGGCGGCAGAGAAACTGTTTATTATGATTATTTGTCAGAGGTTGGGTTTTATAAAATATACAGGAAAAAATTATAACCAAAAATGTATAACTCATTATAACAAACAATGTGAACTGGGAAAGGGGGAGAGGGAGTAGTAGCACAACAATTACTTCATAATGATAGGACCAACTGCAAAATCTTAGAAGCAGCCAGCACGACATCAAACAGAACAATGGAGTGCATATGTTAGCTAATTCCATTGCTCACATTACCTGCAATTCATAAAATAAACATAATGAACTGTGGAAATAAATGGTATAAAATACCGACACAATGGAAATATAAACACATATGCAGTATAATGTGATCCTTTATTGACTACGTTTCGCCCACACAGTGGGCTTTTTAAACTTGAAAAAGCCCACTGTGTGGGCGAAACATAGTCAATAAAGGATCACATTATACTGCATATGTGCTTATATTTCCATAATGAACTGTCCTGTCACTCTGGCCTCTCTCCTTACTTTGGCCCTCAGTATCTGGCCTCATCTTTAGACCTGATTTCACCTTTATAACTTGACTTCACCTTTATACCTTGACTTCACCTTTATATCTTGACTTTACCTTTATACCTTGACTGTACCTTTATACCTGGACTTCACCTTTATACCTGGACTTTACATTTATACCTGGACTTCACTTTTATACCTTGACCTCACCTTTATACCTGACCAAACCTTTGACTGTATAAGGCAGTGTATTTGCTTTTTTTCCTCGTCCAGAGAACATCATGAGTTGCTCTGGCATGCCAGGAATAGCTCAAATGGAGCAAATCTTTTTACCAGTGAGAACACGGACCCTGACACCAGAGCGTCGACGATAATTGTAGCTAACTGCTACACCACTGAAGAAGACTCACTGTGCTCTTGTCATTGAGCTGCCCCTGCCCTAGGACTGTAAGCAGTAGTCCACTTGACATGACAACTCACTGCACCCTTGTCATAGGGCTGCCCCTGCCACAGGGCTGTAAACAGTACTCCACTTGACACAAAGATGGCTCACCGTGCCTTTGTCATAGGTCTGTCCCCACCTGACAAGAATGCTCACCATGCCCCTGCCATAGGGCTGTAAATGGTGCATCACTTGTATAAACTTTGACACTCCTTCGGAGAAGACCCAGGTCAGGACCCTTCCTGGCAAAACCTACATGAACATGCTTTTTTTCTGTATATTTGATATAACCCAACCTTGGATGAAAGTTCATAATGAAAGGTTTCCTTGCTATCCAGGGAGATGTTGTCTTAAGAGCATAAAACAGTAGACAGTTAAATGTTTTGTACACAGCCAGGATTGATGGAGATTTAGCTTCCATTTGTTTATAATATCAACAATCAAGGAGCAGGAGTCTAGTAACCCCTTCTCTATAAATTACTAAATTTAAAAAGAGAAACTTTTGTTTTTCTTTTTGGGCCACCCTGCCTTGGTGGGATACGGCCGTTTTTTTTTTTTATTATTATCACACTGGCCGATTCCCACCAAGGCAGGGTGGCCCGAAAAAGAAAAACTTTCACCATCATTCACTCCATCACTGTCTTGCCAGAAGGGTGCTTTACATTACAGTTTTTAAACTGCAACATTAACACCCCTCCTTCAGAGTGCAGGCACTGTACTTCCCATCTCCAGGACTCTAGTCCGGCCTGCCGGTTTTCCTGAACCCCTTCATAAATGTTACTTTGCTCACACTCGAACAGCACGTCAAGTATTAAAAACCATTTGTCTCCATTCACTCCTATCAAACACGCTCACGCATGCCGGTTTGTTGAAAAAAAAAAAAATCGACAATCAATCCTTTTTTAATATAGGTAGTAGGTTGGTAGACAGCAACCACCCAGGGAGGTACTACCGTCCTGCCAAGTGAGTGTAAAACGAAGCCTGTGATTGTTTTACATGATGGTAGGATTGCTGATGTCTTTTGTCTGTCTCATAAATATGCAAGATTACAGGCATGTCTTGCTACTTCTACTTACACTTAGGTCACACTACACATACATGTACACATTTATTTATACACACTCATCTGAGTTTTCTTTGATTTTATCTTAATAGTTCTTGGTCTTATTAATTTTCCTTTTATATCCATGGGGAAGTGGAATAAGAATCTTTCCTCCGTAAGCCATGCGTGTTGTAAAAGTCAACTAAAATGCCGGGAACAATGGGCTAGTAACCCCTTTTCCTGTAAAGATTACTAAAAAGAATAAGAAGAAGAAAATTGTCAAAGTGGGAAGTCTGAATGTGCGTGGATGTTGTGCAGATGATAAGAAAGAGATGATTGTGGATGTTATGAATGAGAAGAAGCTGGATGTCCTGGCTTTAAGTGAAACAAAGCTGAAGGGGGTGGGAGAGTTTCAGTGGAGAGGAATAAATGGGATTAGGTCAGGGGTTTCAAATAGAGTTAGAGCTAAAGAAGGAGTAGCAATAATGTTGAAGGATAAGCTATGGCAGGAAAAGAGGGACTATAAATGTATTAATTCAAGGATTATGTGGAGTAAAATAAAGATTGGATGTGAAAAGTGGGTTATAATAAGCGTGTATGCACCTGGAGAAGAGAGAAGTGTAGAGGAGAGAGAGAGATTTTGGGAAATGTTGAGTGAATGCGTGGGGAGTTTTGAATCAAGTGTGAGAGTAATGGTGGTTGGGGATTTCAATGCTAAAGTGGGTAAAAATGTTATGGAAGGAGTAGTAGGTAAATTTGGGGTGCCAGGGGTAAATGTAAATGGGGAGCCTTTAATTGAGCTATGTGTAGAAAGAAATTTGGTAATAAGTAATACATATTTTATGAAAAAGAGGATAAATAAATATAAAAGGTATGATGTAGCACGTAATGAAAGTAGTTTATTAGATTATGTATTGGTGGATAAAAGGTTGATGGGTAGGCTCCAGGATGTACATGTTTATAGAGGGGCAACTGATATATCGGATCATTATTTAGTTGTAGCTACAGTTAGAGTAAGAGGTAGATGGGAAAAGAGGAAGGTGGCAACAACAAGTAAGAGGGAGGTGAAAGTGTATAAACTAAGGGAGGAGGAAGTTCGGGTGAGATATAAGCGACTATTGGCAGAAAGGTGGGCTAGTGCAAAGATGAGTAGTGGGGGGGTTGAAGAGGGTTGGAATAGTTTTAAAAATGCAGTATTAGAATGTGGGGCAGAAGTTTGTGGTTATAGGAGGGTGGGGGCAGGAGGAAAGAGGAGTGATTGGTGGAATGATGAAGTAAAGGGTGTGATAAAAGAGAAAAAGGTAGCTTATGAGAGGTTTTTACAAAGCAGAAGTGTTATAAGAAGAGCAGAGTATATGGAGAGTAAAAGAAAGGTAAAGAGAGTGGTGAGAGAGTGCAAAAGGAGAGCAGATGATAGAGTGGGAGAGGCACTGTCAAGAAATTTTAATGAAAACAAGAAAAAATTTTGGAGTGAGTTAAACAAGTTAAGAAAGCCTAGGGAAAATATGGATTTGTCAGTTAAAAACAGAGTAGGGGAGTTAGTAGATGGGGAGATGGAGGTATTGGGTAGATGGCGAGAATATTTTGAGGAACTTTTAAATGTTAAGGAAGAAACAGAGGCAGTAATTTCATGCACTGGTCAGGGAGGTATACCATCTTTTAGGAGTGAAGAAGAGCAGAATGTAAGTGTGGGGGAGGTACGTGAGGCATTACGTAAAATGAAAGGGGGTAAAGCAGCTGGAACTGATGGGATCATGACAGAAATGTTAAAAGCAGGGGGGGATATAGTGTTGGAGTGGTTGGTACTTTTGTTTAATAAATGTATGAAAGAGGGGAAGGTACCTAGGGATTGGCAGAGAGCATGTATAGTCCCTTTATATAAAGGGAAAGGGGACAAAAGAGACTGTAAAAATTATAGAGGAATAAGCTTACTGAGTATACCAGGAAAAGTGTACGGTAGGGTTATAATTGAAAGAATTAGAGGTAAGACAGAATGTAGGATTGCGGATGAGCAAGGAGGCTTTAGAGTGGGTAGGGGATGTGTAGATCAGGTGTTTACATTGAAGCATATATGTGAACAGTATTTAGATAAAGATAGGGAAGTTTTTATTGCATTTATGGATTTAGAAAAGGCATATGATAGAGTGGATAGAGGAGCAATGTGGCAGATGTTGCAAGTATATGGAATAGGTGGTAAGTTATTAAATGCTGTAAAGAGTTTTTATGAGGATAGTGAGGCTCAGGTTAGGGTGTGTAGAAGAGAGGGAGACTACTTCCCGGTAAAAGTAGGTCTTAGACAGGGATGTGTAATGTCACCATGGTTGTTTAATATATTTATAGATGGGGTTGTAAAGGAAGTAAATGCTAGGGTGTTTGGGAGAGGGGTGGGATTAAATTATGGGGAATCAAATTCAAAATGGGAATTGACACAGTTACTTTTTGCTGATGATACTGTGCTTATGGGAGATTCTAAAGAAAAATTGCAAAGGTTAGTGGATGAGTTTGGGAATGTGTGTAAAGGTAGAAAGTTGAAAGTGAACATAGAAAAGAGTAAGGTGATGAGGGTGTCAAATGATTTGGATAAAGAGAAATTGGATATCAAATTGGGGAGGAGGAGTATGGAAGAAGTGAATGTTTTCAGATACTTGGGAGTTGACGTGTCGGCGGATGGATTTATGAAGGATGAGGTTAATCATAGAATTGATGAGGGAAAAAAGGTGAGTGGTGCGTTGAGGTATATGTGGAGTCAAAAAACGTTATCTATGGAGGCAAAGAAGGGTATGTATGAAAGTATAGTAGTACCAACACTCTTATATGGGTGTGAAGCTTGGGTGGTAAATGCAGCAGCGAGGAGACGGTTGGAGGCAGTGGAGATGTCCTGTTTAAGGGCAATGTGTGGTGTAAATATTATGCAGAAAATTCGGAGTGTGGAAATTAGGAGAAGGTGTGGAGTTAATAAAAGTATTAGTCAGAGGGCAGAGGAGGGGTTGTTGAGGTGGTTTGGTCATTTAGAGAGAATGGATCAAAGTAGAATGACATGGAAAGCATATAAATCTATAGGGGAAGGAAGGCGGGGTAGGGGTCGTCCTCGAAAGGGTTGGAGAGAGGGGGTAAAGGAGGTTTTGTGGGTAAGGGGCTTGGACTTCCAGCAAGCGTGCGTGAGCCTGTTAGATAGGAGTGAATGGAGACGAATGGTACTTGGGACCTGACGATCTGTTGGAGTGTGAGCAGGGTAATATTTAGTGAAGGGATTCAGGGAAACCGGTTATTTTCATATAGTCAGACTTGAGTCCTGGAAATGGGAAGTACAATGCCTGCACTTTAAAGGAGGGGTTTGGGATATTGGCAGTTTGGAGGGATATGTTGTGTATCTTTATGTGTGTATGCTTCTAGACTGTTGTATTCTGAGCACCTCTGCAAAAACAGTGATAGTGTGCGAGTGTGGTGAAAGTGTTGAATGATGGTGAAAGTATTTTCTTTTTGGGGATTTTCTTTCTTTTTTGGTTCACCCTGCCTCGGTGGGAGACGGCCGACTTGTTGAAAAAAAAAAAAAAAAAAAAGTGTACATTCAATCGTATTATTTTTGCATATTGTTTTACATCCAGGAAAAGGATAACTAGCCTTGTTGTAAGCAGTTTAAGTGCTTTCTACTATATGCATGGCTACTGAGTAATGGTTGAGGTTTTAGAACTAAAGCAATAAGAAACAGTAAGGTAACAATAGGCATAAAATGAATGCAAGGATGAGCTAATTTAGATTTGCCTAATACAGTATCTGAAAGTTCAGGAGACAAGGAAATGGAAAAGCTTGCAGTACAGTCAGTTTATAAGTTTTTTTTATCATGATTCCATT
Organism: Cherax quadricarinatus; assembly: GCF_038502225.1. NCBI lineage: Eukaryota > Metazoa > Arthropoda > Malacostraca > Decapoda > Parastacidae > Cherax > Cherax quadricarinatus. The sequence goes on along the minus strand of NC_091332.1, from coordinate 11,424,635 downwards.
TTTCACCCACATGACTGGATCTAGCGGTAATTAATTTCCTAAGGCAATTACTGTCTTCCAATCTTTATTTCTCATAATGCTTTAAATTAGAGAAGACTGTGCAATACGAGCATAGCTCTACTGCTGTAATTATAAATAGGTATAGTAGCATACTTTAATTACACATGATTTGTTTTATCAACTTTTATAATTATTAGTAATGTATACAATTTGGAGATATGCATACTCTGTATTGCTGGGCATTTTTGTCTGTCACTGATTATAAAGATGTTGTTTCAGTTGTCTACAATAGGTCGGTGTGAGTATGCAAAAACATGTGCTTTGTTGGTGCAGCTGTTCGAGCAGACTGCTCAGCGTTACCAAGAGCTAATATCAACTCGCATGAACAGTCGGTCACAGCAACACTCTATGGAGGAAATTGCGATACTGGAAGGTACATCTTTTGCATTTGTATATCTGTAAATCTCAGTCTGTGAAGATAGTAGCCATGCACAAAATCTTTCTCAGGTATTTCATATGCCTTCAAGCCTTTTAAAATATACTTTCAGAAGTGCATACATTACCTAATAAAGGTTTTCACTTGTTGATGTAAAAAAAAAAAAAAAAATTTGGGAATGGGGTAAACTTACTTTTAATCCTCAAAATTTGAGGGCAATTGTGTCATACACAAAACCTTGCACATCCCTTGAAATGTATTAGTCTGCATGGATTTGAAAGAATGCAGGAAAGTACTTGGATTGATTTATTAAATGTTTAATTGCTTCTTACAGAGTATTCAGTGATAGCACTGGATGTGACTTAAGTTATGGCATTGTATGTTTTTTAATGTGGAGACCTATCGTATCAGATTTGTGATAAGTATGATATTTTTTTATGATTTGGATATACCATGTAAAGAGCTTTTGTCTTTTTCCACATAAGGTCAGCTGACATGGTTGGTGTACATGATTGGGTCTGCAATTGGTGGTCGTGTATCGTTCAACACAAGTGATGATCATGATGCAATGGATGGGGAACTAGTATGTAGGTACGTAGTAGTGTGACTATTTTTTCATGCTCACTGAGGTGATTAAAGGGCTAGAGATGTATTTTGCTCCATCCTCTTATATTTCCAGACTACCTTAACCCTTTGGCTGTTTCGGTCATATATATACGTTTTACGAGCCAGTGTTTCTAACTTATTAATACTCCAAAATTCAAGCAGCTTTAGATGAAGCGGGATATAGCTGGTAGGCCCACATGTGAGAAAATGGGCCTGTGTGGTCAGTGTGCACGGTATAAGAAAAATCCTGCAGCACACAGTGCATAATGAGAAAAAAAAAACTCCAACTGTGTTTTTGGATTAAAGCGCCGACTTTGAGGTGTATTTTCGTATAATATTTATGGTTGTATCCTCGTTTTCTTGGTCTCATTTCATAGAATTGAAGACATATAACAGAAATGGAGATGATTTTGATTAGTTTCAAGATGAAAAGGACCTTGAAATTGACTTCAAATTAGCAGAAATGTTCAGTTTTTACTGATGTTCAAGAGTAAACAAATCACACCATGTGTCCAGTACACGTTAACTGGCGAGTTTAATATTCTTTCACAAATGCACTGATATTATATATACCATTTTTACAATAATGCAGTAGTCTGCATAACAGTAAATCTTCTATTTTTTGTGTGAATAAAAATTCAAAATAGTAGAAAGTAAGAGTAATATAAGAGGGGCCGGGAGACATGACTAACGAACAGAGAAAATGTTATTTTAGTGCCAGAAATGTCTGCTTTGTTTATTCTGGACCCTATTTTGAAAATTCATCTTATTTAATTTGCATGACCACTTTATTGGGTAGCTGAA
>NC_091332.1:11410289-11417789 GCF_038502225.1 Cherax quadricarinatus | reverse complement strand
CATCCCCAGACATAATAGCACTCACAGAAACAAAACTCACCAGAATAATAACAGATTCAATCTTTCCATCTGGATATCAAATCCTCAGGAAAGACAGAGGGAGGAGAGGGGGAGGAGGAGTTGCACTGCTCATTAAAAACCAGTGGGGTTTTGAGAAAATGGAAGGAATGGATGGCACGGGCGAAAGGGACTACTTAGTAGGAACAATCCAGTCTGAGGGACATAAGGTGATAATTGCAGTAATGTACAACCCACCACAGAACTGCAGGAGGCCAAGAGAAGAATACGATGAGAGCAACAGAGCAATGATCGACACACTAGCCGAGGTGGCCAGGAGAGCACACATGGGGGGAGCAAAGTTACTAGTTATGGGTGATTTCAATCACAAGGAGATTGACTGGGAAAACCTGGAGCCCCATGGGGGTCCCGAAACATGGAGAGCCAAGATGATGGATGTGGTACTGGAAAACCTCATGCATCAACATGTTAGAGACACTACCAGAGAGAGAGGAGAGGATGAACCAGCAAGGTTGGACCTTGTATTCACCATGAGTAGTTCAGACATCGAGGGTATCATGTATGAAAGGCCCCTGGGAGCTAGTGATCATGTGGTTCTGTGCTTCGACTACATAGTTGAGCTCCAAGTGGAGAGAGTAGCAGGAATAGGCTGGGAAAAACCAAACTACAAAAGGGGGAACTACTCAGGCATGAGGAACTTCCTTCAAGACATTCAGTGGGAGAGGGAACTGACAGGAAAACCAGTACAAGAAATGATGGACTATGTAGCAACAAAATGCAAGGAGGCAGAGGAGAGGTTTGTTCCCAAGGGAAACAGAAATAATGGGAAGAACATAACGAGTCCTTGGTTCACCCAAAGGTGTAGGGAGGCAAAAACTAGGTGTACTAGAGAATGGAAAAGGTACAGAAGACAGAGAACTCAGGAAAATAAAGAAATCAGCCGAAGAGCCAGAAACGAATATGCACAGATAAGAAGGGAGGCTCAGAGACAATATAAAAATGACATAGCATCAAAAGTAAAGACTGACCCGAAGCTGTTGTACAGCCACATCAGGAGGAAAACAACAGTCAAGGACCAGGTAATCAGACTTAGGAAGGGTGATGGGGAATTCACAAGAAACGACCGAGAGGTTTGTCAGGAGCTCAACACAAGATTTAAAGAGGTATTTACAGTGGAAACCAGTAGGACTCCAAGAAATCAGAACAGGGGGGCACACCAGCAAGTGCTAGATGAGGTACATATAACCAAGGAGGAGGTGAAGAAGCTGCTATGCGAACTTGACACCTCAAAGGCGGTGGGACCAGACAACATCTCTCCATGGGTCCTTAAAGAGGGAGCAGAGATATTGTGTGAGCCATTAACAAAGATCTTCAACACATCATTTGGAACTGGGCAACTCCCTGAGGTATGGAAAATGGCAAATGTAGTCCCAATTTTTAAAAAGGGAGACAGACATGAGGCACTAAACTACAGACCTGTATCACTAACGTGTACAGTATGCAAGGTCATGGAGAAGATCATGAGGAGGAGAGTGGTGGAGCACCTGGAAAGAAACAAGTGTATAATTGACAACCAGCACGGTTTCAGGGAAGGAAAATCCTGTGTCACGAGCCTACTAGAGTTTTATGACAAGGTGACAGAAGTAAGACAAGAGAGAGAGGGGTGGATCGACTGCAATTTTTTGGACTGCAAGAAAGCCTTCGACACAGTTCCTCACAAGAGGTTACTGCAAAAGCTAGAGGATCAGGCACACATAACAGGAAAGGCACTGCAGTGTTTCAGAGAATACCTGACAGGGAGGCAACAACGAGTCATGGTATGTGACAAGGTGTCAGAATGGGCGCCTGTGACAAGCGGGGTTCCACAGGGGTCAGTCCTAGGACCTGTGCTGTTCTTGGTATATGTGAACGACATAACGGAAGGGATAGACTCAGAAGTGTCCTTGTTTGCAGATGATGTGAAGTTAATGAGAAGAATCAAATCGGATGAGGATCAGGCAGGACTACAAAGAGACCTGGACAGGCTACAAGCCTGGTCCAGCAACTGGCTCCTTGAGTTTAACCCTGCCAAATGCAGTCATGAAGATTGGGGAAGGGCAAAGAAGACCGCAGACACAATATACAGTGGACCCCCGGTTAACGATTTTAATCCGTGCAAGAGGGGTAATTGTTATGCGAAATAATCGCTATGTGAATGAATTTTCCCCATAAGAAATAATGGAAATCAAATTAATCCGTGCAAGACACCCAAAAGTATGAAAAAAAAAATTTTACCACATGAAATATACATTTTCCCACACACAAAGAGAAGGATACATGCACAATAGTAGAGTAGTACATGCACAGTATATATTGTGCATGTACTAGTCTACTAAATGAAGAATAAATGACACTTACCTTTATTGAAGATGCAGCAATGACTGATGAGACACTGTGTCCTGGGAGTGCCTTTTCCTCCTGAGTACTGTAGGTCCTGTTTGGCATTTTCTTCCAGAACAGGCCTTATCACACTGTGTATGCCACTACGATTCTTAAATCTCTCAAACCAACCTTTGCTGGCTTTAAATTCACCAATATGAGCACTAGTTCCAGGCATTTTTCCCTGTTCACCTGGGTGTTAGTCGACTTGTGTGGGTTGCATCCTGGGAGACAAGATTAAGGACCCCAATGGAAATAAGTTAGACAGTCTTCGATGACACTGACTTTTTTGGGTTATCCTGGGTGGCAAATCCTCTGGAGTTAATTGTTTCTTGGTATTCTCAATAAGCCACACCAACAACGGTGCTACAGCAGCAGCAGCAGCTGACAGTGCAGCAGCAGCAGCAGCTGTACCACCAATAGTAGCGATGGTTGATTGGGGTTTATTATACAACCTGGCCAGCTCGGAGACATGCACTCCACTTTCATACTTATCAATGATCTTTTTCTTCATCTCTATTGTAATTCTCACCCTTATTGCTGTAGGGTTGGCACTAGAAGCTTTCTTGGGGCCCATGGTCACTTATTTTCCAGAAAAAGCACCGAAAACACTGTAATAATACGAAATATTCCGATTGTATGCTTGGATGTTACCGCGGAGGCTGGCTGGTAAACAATGCCACCGGCGGAACATGTGAGCGTGGCTCAGGCCGCACATTGGATGCGTCTCGGACGAAAATCGGTAAGCGGGTTTTTAAGCGGTATGTGAGGCAAAATTTTTGCAATTAAAGTAAGAGGTATGCGAAATAATCGCTATGTGATGCCATCGTTATGCGGGGGTCCACTGTAGTTTAGATGGCCAAAGACTGCAAACCTCACTCAAGGAAAAAGATCTGGGGGTGAGTATAACACCGAGCATATCTCCTGAGGCGCACATCAATCAGATAACTGCTGCAGCATACGGGCGCCTGGCAAACCTACAGATAGCGTTCCGATACCTCAGTAAGGATTCGTTCAAGACTCTGTATACCATTTACGTCAGGCCCATACTGGAGTATGCAGCACCAGTTTGGAATCCACACCTAGTCAAACACGTCAAGAAATTAGAGAAAGTGCAAAGGTTTGCAACAAGACTAGTCCCAGAGCTACGGGGATTGTCCTACGAAGAAAGGTTGAGGGAAATCGGCCTGACGACACTGGAGGACAGGAGGGTCAGGGGAGACATGATAACGACATATAAAATACTGCGCTGAATAGACAAGGTGGACAAAGACGGGATGTTCCAGAGAAGGGACACAGACACAAGAGGTCACAATTGGAAGTTGAAGACTCGGATGAATCATAGGGATGTTAGGAAGTATTTTGTCAGTCATAGAATAGTCAGGCCATGGAATAGCCTAGAAAGTGACGTTGTGGAGGTGGGAACCATACATAGTTTTAAGGCGAGGTATGATAAAGCTCATGGGGCAGGGAGAAAGAGGACCTAGTAGCAATCAGCGAAGAGGCGGGGCCAGGAGCTATGACTCGACCCCTGCAACCACAAATAGGTGAGCACATGCACACACACACATGCACACATACACATGCACATAGCATCGAAAATCAAGACTGACCCGAAACTGTTGTATAGCCACATCAGGAGGAAGACAACAGTCAAAGACCAGGTGATCAGATTGAGGACAGAAGGTGGAGAACTCACAAGAAATGATCAGGAGGTATGTGAGGAGCTAAACAGGAGGTTTAAGGAAGTTTTTATAGTAGAGACAGGAAGGGCTGTGGAAAGACAGCACAGAAGGGAACATCAAGAGGGAATATACCAACAAGTGTTGGAGGACATACGAACAACCGAGGAGGTGCAGAAGCTGCTAAGTGACCTTGATATCTCAAAGGAAGGTAAGAATATTGTTGTTGTTGGGGATAGCCAAGTTAGGTATATGGATAGGGCGTTCTGCTTGAAGGACAGGAGTAGGAGACAGAGAGTTTGCTTTCCTGGGGCTGGGATGGAGGATATTGTTAGCCGTCTGGATGACATCATGAGAGGTAATGGGAGCAATCCTATTATCTGTCTCAGTGCTGGAGGAAACGATGTTGGCAGACGTAGGAGTGAGGACCTGATTAGCAGGTATAGGTCAGCAATAGAAATAATTAGAAGTAAGGGTGGGAACCCTCTCATATGTGGTATTTTGCCAAGGAGGGGAGTTGGAAATGAATGGTTGTCCAGGGCAATTGGTGTCAATTGCTGGCTGGACAAATACTGTAAGGAAAATGCGGTAACATTCATTGACAACTGGCACCTCTTCTATGGCAGAAATGACATGTATGCTAGGGATGGGGTTCACTTATCTAGGTGTGGGGTGGGAGCACTGGCAACTGCAGTGGAGGGAGCAGTTAGGACTTTAAACTAGGAATAGTTAGTGGTATAGGTTTTGGCAGGATAACAGTGAAGTCCCAGTGTAGTAATATTACGAGTTCTAGGGGAACTAGTAATAATAAGAACGAGATAGATATTGAAAAGCCAGGGACCTTGGGTGATAAGGACAGTAATAGGTTTAGTAGAAAAATAGAAATGAGCAGGAAGGGTAAAGAGAAAGGAGAGTCTTTCAATGTTTATTATGCTAATTGCCGTAGTGCTAGGAATAAGATGGACGAGTTGAGATTAGTTGCTAGTGTAGGTAACATTGATGTATTTGCCTTAACTGAGACGTGGTTTAATTCAAAAAGTCGGGACATGCCTGCGGAATGTCATATTCAGGGTTTTAAATTGTTCCAAGAAGATAGAAGTATTGGGAGGGGGGGTGGGGTGGCATTGTATGTCCGAGATCGCTTGAACTGTTGCATAAAAACGGGTATTAAGTCTGAAGTAACACATACAGAGTCTGTTTGGATAGAATTTTCAGAGGGGCATGAAAAACTGATTTTAGGAGTGATATACCGTCCCCCAAACTTAGATAGGGACCAAGGGAAACTACTATGGGAGGAAATTGTTAAGGCCACAAGGCACGATAATGTAGTAATTCTAGGAGACTTTAACTTTAGTCATGTTGATTGGAATTTCTTGACTGGGAACTTAGAATCATACGACTTCTTAGAAGTATTTCAGGATTGTTTTTTGAAGCAGTTTGTGACAGAACCTACAAGGGGAAATAACCTGCTTGACTTAGTTATGGCAAACAATGAATCCCTTGTTAATAATTTAGAAATTTCAGAGGAACTGGGTGCTAGCGACCACAAATCAATTACATTTAGCATTGAATGGAAGTACGATAGTAGCGATAACTCAGTAACAGTCCCAGATTTTCGCTTAGCAGATTACGATGGGCTTAGAGAACACTTATCATCTGTTGACTGGGGTAACGAAGAGAGCTATCAATATGACAGTTTTCTGAACACTATACATGCAGCTCAAAGAGCGTTTATCCCATATAAAGAAATTAGATCAAATAGAAATGACCCAAAATGGATGAATAATAGGCTCAAATATCTACTAGGGCATAAGAAAGGAATTTATAGGTGTATCAAAAGAGGTGAGGGTCATCTTATGAATCAGTATATTGACATTAAGAGGGACATTAAAAAGGGGATAAGAAAAGCTAAAAGGGACTATGAAATTAAAGTTGCTAGGGATTCTAAAACTAACCCAAAAAGTTTTTTCCAGGTCTATAGAACAAAAGTTAGAGATAAGATAGGTCCCCTTAAAAATAACTATGGGCACCTTACTGACAAAGAGAATGAAATGTGCTTGATTTTAAATAATTATTTTCTGTCAGTTTTTACACAGGAAGACACTAACAATATTCCAGTAATTAATTTTTACAGTGGGCTAGAAGAAGATAAATTATGTAACATCACAGTCACTAGTGAGATGGTTGTGAAGCAGATAGACAGACTGAAGCAAAATAAGTCGCCGGGTCCTGATGAGGTTTTTTCAAGGGTTCTTAAGGAATGCAAAATGGAACTCTGTGAACCATTAACTAATATTTTTAATTTATCTCTTCAAACAGGTGTAGTGTCTGATATGTGGAAGATGGCTAATGTAACTCCTATTTTTAAAACAGGGGACAAGTCGTTACCGTCAAATTACCGCCCAATAAGCCTGACCTCAATTGTAGGCAAATTACTAGAGTCAATTATAGCTGAGATTATAAGAAGCCATCTCGATGAACATAGCTTGATTAATGATACTCAGCATGGATTCACAAGAGGCCGGTCTTGTCTAACTAATTTATTAACTTTCTTCAGTAAAGCTTTTGAGGCTGTTGACCACAATAAAGAATTTGATATTATTTACTTAGATTTTAGTAAGGCTTTTGATAGAGTTCCGCACCATAGACTGTTAAAGAAAGTGGCAGCTCATGGCATTGGGGGAAAAATGCTCTCGTGGATCGAGTCATGGCTCACTGACAGGAAGCAGAGAGTGTCCATAAATGGGGTTAAATCCGAGTGGGGATCTGTAACAAGTGGTGTTCCACAGGGATCAGTCTTGGGCCCGTTGTTGTTTATAATATATATCAATGATCTTGATGAGGGAATTACTAGTGATATGAGCAAATTCGCCGATGACACAAAGATAGGTAGGATAATTGATTCAAACGTAGATGTTATGGAACTTCAGGAGGATTTAAACAAACTCTATTCTTGGTCAGAAAAGTGGCAGATGCAGTTCAATGTAGATAAATGCAAGGTTCTGAAGCTTGGGAGTGCCCATAACCCTAGTACTTATAAGTTAAATGATGTAGAACTTAGCCATACAGATTGCGAAAAGGACTTGGGGGTTATGGTGAGCAACAACCTTAAACCAAGACAGCAATGCCTAAGCGTACGTAATAAGGCAAATAGATTACTGGGATTTATATCAAGAAGTGTAAGCAACAGAAGTCCAGAGGTCATACTGCAGCTTTATACATCATTAGTAAGGCCTCACCTAAATTATGCAGCTCAGTTCTGGTCTCCGTATTACAAAATGGACATAAATTCGTTAGAAAATATTCAGCGTAGGATGACTAAATTAATACATAGCATTAGAAATATTCCTTATGAAGAAAGATTGAAGACTCTTAAGTTACA
>NC_091332.1:11402789-11405289 GCF_038502225.1 Cherax quadricarinatus | reverse complement strand
TCTTCATAAATTTTTAATATAAATGTTAATTATGGGAACTCCACACTAATGATGACTGTTATAAATAACATAAATTGCAAATCATCACTGGAGTGATGATTTGCAATTCATGTGATCATCACTAGAGTGATGATTTGTAGTTTTTATTGGAAGAAGTTGTTTGATATGTAGGTGGAATTAGGATGAAAGGTACTAAAAAAAAAAAAGTTGTGAGAGGTAGAATGTAACCAGACCAAATTAAATAATTAAAAGGTGTATGAAAACTTGGGAGTAGTATTGAAAGTTTGTAAATATGTGGTCTTTATGGTGTTATAATGCACGAGTCCCTTGAGGGAAGAATTAAATGACGCTTGGATAAGGGATATGTGAACACTGTGAAGTTCTAGGGGCTGAAAAGAATCTTTCTCTCTTCAAAAATCTTGAATTATGTATACAGTAGACCGTTATATTTCACAGTAGATACGTTCCTGAAGAAGCCGTGTTATGTAAATCTGTGTTAGATAAACTGAAGAACTTGTGGGAAAAATAGGGTTACAATCCTGGGACCCCCAAAAGAGCCAAACAACTTTTTTTTTAGACATCCAGATCTTACGAAAATAAAAATGATAATGTTATTTTTGTTGCTTAAGACTACAAATGCAACAGAAATAATATTTACCTTAAATTGTGGTTGCTGGTGTATGTCAGTGATTGTGAAGAGAGTGGAGATGCATGGTGTGGCCCTACTGGGCTGAGGTGGATGGTTGTTGATTGTCGTCAGAAGTGGATGGTTGAGGTTCTGGTACTAAAGTCGATGGTTATATTGGAGTGTGTATAAATTCTCTAGTGGATCTCTAGGTTCTTTTACCCTGCAGTACATTATACAGCTGACAGTAAGGCATCATTAGCTGCTCTAGACCCCATTTGAAAGCACTGCTAAATTTGTCAGGGTCCTCTTCATTGATAGTCTGCTAGTTTAGCAGCAACATGGGACTGCTCACGTAACTGCGGCAACATTAACCCTTTCATTGTTGGTCCCATAATATTTATGACTTGCAAGCCAGTCTCTCTCCCATAATAGTATGCCAAAATTCTAGCGACTTCCAGTCTTGCAGGAGAAACCTGGTAGGCCTACATATGCGAGAATGGGCATGAGTGGTCAGTGTGTGCAGTATAAAAAAAATCCTGCAGCACACAGTGCTGCAGGTTTTCGTGTAAAACTGCGACTGCGGTGTATTCTCATTTTCTTGGTCTCGTTAGATAGAATGGAAGATACGTATATTACAGAACTAAAGATGATTTTGAGTGGTTTACGGACTAAGAGTACTTTGAAATTGAGCTTGAAGTTGCAGAAATGTTAAATTTTTGCTGATGTTCAAGAGCAAACAAGTCATGTCATGTGCCCAATACACATCAACTAGTGGGTCTAATATGCTTTCACAAATGTGCTGATATTATTTATACCATTTTTACAATAATGCAGTAGTATGTATAAGAGTAAGTCTTCTATTTTTTGTGTGAATATAAATTCAAAATGGAAATCAAATGTAATATAAAAGGGGCCTGGAGACATGACTAATGAACAGAGAAAATGTTATTTTAGTGCTAGGAATGTTTGCATTGTTAATTCTGGACTCGATTTTGAAATTGGCCTTCCTTTAATTGTGTATGAAATTGGCCAAATTACCAATTTTTAATCACTTTATTGGGTAGTTAAAATCGGGAAATGGGTGGTTTCTTGTACTCAGTCGATACAACAAAAGGACTTCTAGCGAAATAGCTATGAGTTTGGTTGACTGGAACAATGGAATTGGCTAAAAATAGGGCTCAAAGTGGGCAAAATTGCCAGTGCGTAAATATCGCCAAGACCGCTAACTTCGCGAGAGCGTAATTTTATGTTTTCCATTAAATTTCATACTTTTGGTCTCATTACCATCGGGAAAAGATTCTCCATCATTAAACAAGATTTTTTTTTTTTAATTCTTCGATAGTGAGATCAAGTTTGTGAGGAAGGGTCTCGACAGCAAAAGGGTTAACTGTTTTTCTTCTGGTTCTTCTGTTATCTGGCTCCCTTGTATCTGTGCATTGAGCTCTGCCTTGAAGCCCAGTGCACTTTTCTCTTGCTGACTGATGTAAGTTCTTGTTGGCATATTCTTCCAAAAAACACTTCTCATCAGCATTAAATGCTTGATGTGGGTCGTAGCCTCCCTTGGAAATAATTTTCTGCAATTAAACAGGGAAATAACTTGTTGCTGTATGATCAGCTGGAGTAGTTTCACCAGAAAACTTATTATGTAACTTATTATGCAACTTAAAGTTGTGGAACCAGCCTCTGCTAAACATACACTCTTTTTCAGGCCTGCCTTCCTTATCACACACTGCTTTAAAGAACTGTAAGGCCTTTTCCCTAATTAAGATGAAATTAAGTGGTGCCCCTTTCTTTGTTTTTTGTTCAGTCCACTCAAGCAATAAGTTTTCCATCTTATTTACTTGTTGTGTTCTACATGTCATTCTTTTCATG
>NC_091332.1:11325289-11400289 GCF_038502225.1 Cherax quadricarinatus | reverse complement strand
ATTGACGTCACACATCACAATCTTGAGTACTGAAAATTATTCATCAGTACTGTAACCATAAGGGACTTACCAGACCCCATATGGTTTTATCCAGTACAGTACACCTTATGAATTTTCATGTCAGTAATTAGTAATGCAAAGGAAATATGACCATGCAAACTCGAGCAGGAGTGACCATATTCGCACAGCTAGCACCTGAATTTATATGGCACTAAAATTGTACCATGTGGTCTCATACATAAGAACAATACAGACTTAAGTACATGATGAATTTGATCATTTTTAACCATGCCAAGTACTGTATGTTTTTGTATTTGTCCTGGAGGGCATAGATCTGCCTGACCCAGCCTCAGGCAAGCTGCTTTGCCATTTGTCATGTGGTAGGCAGGTTGTCATTTTCCGAGCTTTGCTCCCTATTGTATTCATTTGTCTTTCAACTAAAAGGTCATTAAACAGAGACTGGCTATTTATTCATGCCTTTTCTCAAAGTACTTGTATTTTTTTTTTATGCTCTGTTAGGCCAGAACCTTTTTTTTTTTTTTGTATAGTCTAGTTAACTACTATTCTCATAACTAGCTTTTTTCATTGTTTTGCCTTTTGTGAATGAGGTACCACATATTCCCGGTTGGCCATCCTAGGGCATGTAACATAGCACATAAAGTTCAGTACGCAATTTTAGTTTGATATTCCTTGAAGGACGAGGTTAACCATAGGATTGATGAATGGTTTAGAAAACCGACAAGTTGAAGAATTGAGACACTTATGCAACACATGGGAATCTTTATTGAAGAAACGTTTCGCCACACAGTGGCTCCATCAGTCCAGTACAAAGTAGAAATGGGAAAGGAGAGGAGAAGTTTGAGGTAATCAGTCCCTCAACCTGGAAACAATGTGTTCAGTCCATCACTCTTGTAGGAAATGCAGCATAGGGCCAGAGAGGTGGCTTATATACTGCAGTGAGATGAGGTGAAACAGGAGGAGGCGGGATCACAGTGGGACCTGCCACTAGTGTAAGTAGGTCGTCGTCCAAAGGTTGGGCAAGCATTGAAGTCTTTGTACCAAGATCCCATGATGCAGTGTCTGACAGATGTGATGAATGGTTTAGAAAACCGACAAGTTGAAGAATTGAGAGACTAGGGCATCCTAGGGCATGTAACGTAGCACATAAAGTTCAGTACGCAATTATAGTTTGATATTCCTTGAAGGACGAGGTTAACCATAGAATTGATGAAGGATAAAAGGTGAGTGATACTTTGAGGTATCTGTGGAAGCAAAGAAACGAATGTACGAGAGTATAGGGGTGCCAACACACTTGTATGGGTATGAGGCATGGGTTGTAAAGGCTACATCCAAGAGGAGGTTGGAGGCAGTAGAGATGTCATGTCTAAGGGTAATGTGTGGTGCAAATATTATGCAGAGAATTCATAGTGTGGAAATTAGGAGGAGGTGTGGAGTTACTAAAAGTATTAGTCAGAGGGCTGAAGAGGGGTTGTTGAGGTGGTTTGGTCATAGAAGGTGTTGTTGAGGTGGTTTGGTCATGTAGAAGGGTTGTTACGGTGGTTTGGTAATTTAGAGAGGAGAGCGTATAAATCTGTAGGGAAAGGAAGGCGGGTAGGGGTTGTCGTAGGAAAGGTTGGAGGGAGGGGGTAAAGAAGGTTTTATGGGCAAGGGGCTTGGACTTCTAGCAAGCATGCATGAATGTGTTAGATAGGAGTGAATGGAGACCAATAGTTTTGGGACCTGATGAGCTGTTGGAGCATGAGCAGGGTAATATTTTGTGAAGGGATTCAGGGAAACCAGTTAGCCAGACTTGAGTCCTGGAAGTGGGAAATACAATGCCTGTAATTTAAAGGAGGAGTTTGGGATATTGGTTGTTTGGAGGGACATCTAAATTGTTGTATCTGAGCGCCTCTGCAAAGACCGTAATTATGTATGAGTGATGGTGAAAGTGTTGGACGATGATGAAAGTTTTTTCTTTTTCGGGGGGTTTTCTTTCTTTTTGGAGTCACCCTGCCTCGGTGGGAAATGGCTGACGTATTATAAAACAAAAAAAATTTTGACTGGTCATCATGTGGTTCGTTGTGATATTACTCATTTTTTTTTATACCACATTGAACCTCTTGACAAAGCTGTACTGATTATTTTGTTGATTTTTTTTTTCATTATCCTTAGTGCATTAATTATTTGTCCATTTCATCCATTTCAACTCTTGATTCCAGTTTAATTATTACAATCCTGATTATTATAATAGGAAAAATTCATATTGCTACTTTGGAGCTGTTTGAACTTTGTATAGTTCATAATTTTAAACTGCCTTTGCTGCATCAGCAGTTGTGGATACTAATGCTATGGGTAGAACTACTACATTCATTCATAGTTTTAATGGCCACTACAATGTATATTGTATAGATCCCTATCTCTTAAAGCCCAGCTAGGAAATTTTGCCCAAATCTAAGCATAAAAGGAATATAAAGAAGCATTCCCAAATAAAAGCAGACCTCCCTCCCAAACCCCCACAGAGTCAAATATGTTCTGACAAGTATTCCCAGCAGGGTAAGTAAGGCGGGATAAAAAAAATTCCAAAAGTGATGAGAGAATTTGTTTCCTATGCTCAGAACAGTGAGATGCTACTGGTTCAGAAGATCAGAGCTAATAGTGTTTTTTTTTTTTTTACAAGTCGGGCGTCTCCCACCGAGGCAGGGTGACCCAGAAAGAAAGAAAATCCCCAAAAAGAAAATACTTTCATCATCATTCAACACTTTCACCTCACACATAATCAGTTTTTGCAGAGGTGCTCAGAATACAACAGTTTAGAAGTATATACATATAAAGATGCACAACATATCCCTCCAAAACTGCCAATATCCTAAACCCCTCCTTTAAAGTGCAGGCATTGTACTTCCCATTTCCAGGACTCAAGTCCGGCTATATAAATAGTGTTACATGTATCGTATGTATGCCCTGGCATTAATAGACCCCTGCAAGTCCATCGAGGAAGTATTCTGAAAGGTAAATAAACAGTCAAAAGTTGGGAAAAATTATACTGAAGCCCCTACTAACAGAGGGGAGTATCATAAATCACAGTACATATGTGTAAACACACAGAAGAAATGGAAGATACCTTAGATGGCATTGGCACAGATTAAAAAAGAAAATAAGTTTGAATATTATGCCCAGGAAATTTGCAGAAATAGAAGCAAGTATGCCATAGGCATCATTCATATGCACACTCATAGAGAGAAAATGAAACTGCTCACCATAACCTATTGTTTTTAGAATATAATACTACTGAAATATGTACGTGTTCCTCACCTCGACTAGTATTACCATTCCTCTTGATGAACTCCTTAAATCTCCTTGGCACTAATAAGGCTAACATGTGGAGGGAAGGAAAGTCATTACCCTCACACACCTGCCTGACCCTGTCAGTGGTCATCACATAGAACTATGTCATTGAGGCCAGGGAGGGTCCCCTCACATAGTTCTGTGTCATGTGCTTGACTCGTTCAGATGAGCTGTAGTCAGTAAATTTTGGCCTAGATATGAGAGAATGAGTCTGAAGTGAGTGTGCACAGTATAAAAAAAAATTCTGCCCCACTTGATGTGTGAGGGGAAAACAAAACATTGACCATGCGTTTGGTTTAAAATAGCACTGAAATCGAGATGATTTTGGTTGGTTTCAAGACCAGAGTAGCTTGAAATTGGGCTCAAAGTAGTGGAAATAATTAATTTTTGCTAATTTTCCTGAGAACGGGTAAGGCTACCCCACACACCCTGGTCTGTTTTATGGGAATTCAATATGTATATGATTTAATTATTACAACACCGGTAGGTAGTAGGTTGGTAGACAGCAACCATTCGGGGAGGTACTACCGTCTTACCCAGTGAGTGTAAAAAGGAAGCCTGTATTTGTTTTACATGAGGGTAGGATTGCTGGCATCTTTTTTCTGTCTCATAAACATGCAAGATTTCAGGTACGTCTTGCTACTTCTACTTACGCTTACATCACACTACACATACATGTTCATGTTTATTGTATACACACTCATCTGAGTTTTCTTTGATTTTATCTTAATAGTTCTTGTTCTTATTGCTTTACCTTTCATATCCATGGGGAAGTGGAATAAGAATCTTTCCTCCATAAGCCATGCGTGTTGGAAAAGTCAAACTAAAATGCCGGGAACAATGGGCTAGTAACCCTTTTTCCCGTATATCCTACTAAAAAGAAAAAAGAAAACTGTCAAAGTGGAATGTTTGAATGTGCATGGATGTTGTGCAAATGATAAGCAAGAGATGATTGTGGATGTTATGAACGAGAAGAAGCTGGATGTCGTGGCTTTAACCCTTTCAGGGTCCATCCCGTAGATCTACGGCTTCACGTTGAGTGTCCAAACCATAGATCTACGCCAAAATTCTAGCACTGTCAAATTTAGCGCGAAAACGCTCATAGGCCTACATGTGAGAGAATGGGTCTGCATGGTGGGTGTGCTCCATAAACAAAAAATGTAGGCGCCCGCATAGCATTGTGGGAACACCGGCTCGGTTACCCTTGTTCACCATGCCTCGTCACAAGGCAGCTCTCACTCCAAGGAAAATTGGGACTCTCCTCTTCCTATCTGATAGTTCTGACAGTGATGGAAGTGGAAATGAAGACGAATTCTTTGGCTTTGATCAGTTAGTGACTGAAAGGAAAGACCAAGATATCGATAATAGTGCAGAAAACCCTGACGATCCTCAACCTTCTACCTCTGGTGTGGGCACTTGTCAGTCACGGTCAGTTGTACCTCAACGCAAGAGAAAACTATTATTTTCGCGTGGCCAGACCTCGACTTTAGTAATGATGATGATAGTGACGTGGATTGTGATTTTATTGCTCTTGATGATCATTCAAGTAGTGATAGTGAGGAACCATATTCACCAGTGAAGCGTCGGTATGTACGCCGCCGCATGCGCTCGGGTAGTGTACCCTATGCCGTGCCCAGGGGACGGAGTACATCCCGTGGCCCTACACCAGGTATAGATAGTGAGGATGATGTGGCTACACTTGGCATGGATAGACCACAGGCATCAGTAGATGGTGGTAGTGGTGATGGTAGTGCCACAGCCATGCATGACTCACCAGCCCAGGCTGGGACCCACACTGCTGACTCCTCAGTTCAAGGACAAAGCGGAGCGTCAGCCACCAGCCCACCACAACCACAACTACCCGCACAGCCAGCCTATGATGTCCAATATCCACCAGCAAACCGTATGTGGGATTGGCAGCAAAATCCCAATTTTGTTCTCAAGCCCCACCACTTTGATGACTCTGAAATTGGAATTCTACCAACTTGTCCCCTTGGAAACACTGAAAATGAACTGGAATTCTTTGAACTATTCTTTGACCAGCCATTGATGGAAACTATTGTCAGGGAAAGTAATAAGTATTTTGAGTACACCATGGCAAATACGATCATATCACCACAGTCAAGACTACACCGGTGGAAAGAGACGACTGTTGCAGAAATGTATTTGCTTTTTGCAACAATAATGCTTATACCTCATGTCTATAAGCATAATATAAAAGCATACTGGTCCACAGATCGGCTAATTTCTACCCCGGTCTTCAGTGAAATCATCCCAGTGAACAGGTTTGTCTTACTGTTACGTATGTTGCACTTCTCTGACAAAACCAGGCCTGACAGAAGTGACAGGTTATACAGCGGACCCTCGACCAACGATGGCATCGTCTAACGTTAAATCCGACTAGCAATACATTTTAACACAAAAATTTTACCTTGACTAGCGCTAAAAAACTCGACCAACACGATTCGTTCCGTCTGAGACGCGTCCACTTGTGGCCAGTGTTTACAAGCCACCCAGCCACCGCGGTCCCATCCAAACATATAATCGGAACATTTCATATTATCACAGCGTTTTTAGTGATTGCACCTGCAAAATAAGTCACCATGGGCCCCAAGAAAGCTTCTAGTGCCAACCCTACAGCAAAAAGGGCGAGAATTACTATGGATATGAAGAAAGAGATCATTGCTCAGTATGAAAGTGGAGTGTGTGTCTCCGAGCTGGCCAGGTTGTACACAAAACCCCAATCAACCATCGCTACTATTGTGGCCAAGAAAACGGCAATCAAGGAAGCTGTTCTTGCCAAAGGTGCAACTATGTTTTCGAAACTGAGATCGCAAGTGATAGAAGATGTTGAGAGACTGTTATTGGTGTGGATAAATGAAAAACGGATAGCAGGAGATAGTATCTCTCAAGCGATCATATGTGAAAAGGCTAGGAAGTTGCATGAGGATTTAATTAGAAAAATGCTGCAACTAGTGGTGATGTGAGTGAATTTAAGGCCAGCAAAGGTTGGTTTGAGAGATTTAAGAATCGTAGTGGCATACATAGTGTGATAAGGCATGGTGAGGCTGCCAGTTTGGACCAAAAAGCAGCTGAAAAATATGTGCAGGAATTCAAGGAGTACATAGACAGTGAAGAACTGAAACCTGAACAAGTGTTTAATTGTGACACTGACAATGTTGTGAAACACTTTAGGAATGTCATAAAGGAACGGGAGGTACAGGCCTCTATGGACAGATATGTTGTGCGACAGAGGTCCAGTGACTCTCAAGCTGGTCCTAGTGGCATTAAAAGAAGAAGGGAAGTAACCCCGGAAGAGGACTTGACACCTCAAGTCCTGATGGAAGGGTATTCCATTTCTAAACACTAACACCATCCACAGTCTCCCCTCCTCCCATTCCATCAATCATCACCAGATCTTCAATGAAGGTAAGTGTCATGTAATTGTACATGTCTTCTTCAGTTTGTGTGTATTAAAATTAATATTTCATGTGGTAAAATTTTTTTTTTTCAACACTTTTGGGTGTCTTGCATGGATTAATTTGATTTCCATTATTTCTTATGGGGAAAATTAACTCGACTAACAATAATTTCGATTAACAATGAGCTCTCAGGAACGGATTAATATCGTTGGTCGAGGGTCCACTGTACAAGATTAGAAATGTTCTTATGTATCTCAAACAAAAGTTCAGCATGTACTTTTATCCATTCAAGAATCTTGTAATTGATGAGTCTTTGATTTTGTTCAAAGGTAGGCTGTCATTCAAGCAGTATATACCGAGCAAGAGGAAACGCTTTGGTATAAAACTGTTTGTACTCTGTGACTGTGACAGTGGCCTGGTATTGGATATTGTTGTACTATACACGGGAAGTAAAACATTGAAAGATACCAAGATGTTATTGGGTATCTCAGGTGACGTAGTGAGAAGCATGATGGCACCTTATCTTGGTAAGGGGCATACATTATATACCGATAACTTGTACACAAGCCCATTACCCAGTGATTTCTTGTGAGTGAACAAGACAGATGTGCGTGGCACAGTGCGTTCTAATCGTAAACATATGCCCAGGCTCACCGCAGGTGCTCGTGGTGATGACGTGCAGGTGTTTACTGCCAATGACATCATGGCATTACGGTGGCATGACAAACGAGATGTCACATTATTGACAACCATTCACTGTAATGAAATGCAAGACAGTGGCAAAGTTGATCGAGTGACTAATGAACGTATTCGAAAACCAGTGACAGTGATTGATTATATACAAAACATGCGCTTGGTTGACAAACGTGACATGCAGATTGGCTTTGTTGATTGTGTTCGTAAAAGTTACAAGTGGTACATGAAACTTTTCTTCCATCTCATGGACATTTCAATGCTCAATGCATATAATATGTACCAAATGAAGACTGGCAACAGACCACTGTATGGTGAATTTTGTTTGTCTGTTGTCAGACAACTCATTATGAAGTACCAGGTAACAACACCTGCTATACAACAAGGTCCTCGAACTCCTCAGGATATACCCAAACGTTTGAGGAGGGAAGGTGATCATCTCATAATGCAGCTTCCTTCAACTCAGAAGAAATTTGCTCAGAAGAGCTGCATCATCTGTGCACAAACAAAACGACGGCAACAAAGACACAAAGACACTCGGTTTATGTGTGAGGAATGTAAGGTACCTCTGTGCATGGTGCCTTGTTTCAAGGAGTTCCACAAGCTTCAGCAGTTCTAAAACCATGTCCAGTGATTGTAAATATATAAATATATGATAGAACATTAGTATTATACAAGATTTGTGCATGTTTATTGTAATAAACAACAGTGGTAAACAATAATATGATAATAACTTTAGTGCGGTTATTGCGTTCAATACAGTGAGTTTATATATATACAGTATTGATCTCTCAGGCCCCAAATGTTAGTAGGAAAAGGAAAAATTAGAAAAGAAAAGAAAAAACTACAAAAAATGGTAAACATAGTAATGTGCACATGTGGAAATCGTTGCTGTTGCCACCACCACATCATTTGGGGTCAACTTCTCGGCACGGGATCTCGGTAAGTACTGATCAGAAATTTTTTTTTGTCTTATTACCTTCACAAAAATATACTCTTTAATTCTCTAAGAATTTTTTTTTTTTTTTTTTTTTTTTTTTTTTTTTTTTTTTTTTTTTTTTTTTTTTTTTTTTTTTTTTCAAAATTTCTTGGACACTGGAGCACCACTTCAGATTTTGGCCTTGGACCCTGAAGGGGTTAAGTGAAACAAAGCTGAAGGGGGTGGGAGAGTTTCAGTGGAGAGAAATAAATGGGATTAGGTCAGGGGTTTCAAATAGTTAGAGCTAAAGGAGGAGTAGCAATAATGTTGAAGGATACGTTATGACAGGAAAAGAGGGAATATAAATGTATAAATTCAAGGATTATTTGGTGTAAAATAAAGGTTGAATGTGAAAAGTGGGTTATATTAAGCATTTATGAACCTGGAGAAGAGAGAAGTGTAGAGGAGAGAGAGAGAGATTTTGGGAAATGTTGAGCAAGTGCATGGGGAGTTTCGAACCAAATGTGAGAGATTACTTGTGGTTGGGGATCTCAGTGCTAAAGTGGGTAAAAATGTTGTGGAGGGAGTAGTAGGTAAATTTGGGATGCCAGGGTAAATGAAAATGGGGAGCCTTTAATTAAGCTATGTGTAGAAAGAGGTTTGGTAATAAGTAATACATATTTTATGAAAAAGAGGATAAGTATACAAGGTATGATATAGCACGTAACGAAAGTAGTTTGTTAGATTATGTATTGGTGGATAAAAGGTTGATGGGTAGGCTTCAGGATGTACATGTTTATAGAGGGGCAACTGATATATCAGATCATTATTTAGTTGCAGCTACAGTTGGAGTAAGAGGTAGACGGGACAAAAGGAAAATGGCAACAGCAAGTAAAAGAGAGGTGAAGGTGTTTAAACTAAGGGAGGAGGAAGTGCACGTGAGATATAAACAATTATTGGCAGAAAGGTGGGATAGTGTAATTATGAGTAGTGGGGAGGGGGTTGAAAAGGGTTGGAATAGTTTTAAAAATGCAGTATTAGAATGTGGGCAGAAGTTTGTGGCTTAAGGAGGGTGGGTGCAGGAGGAAAGAGGAGTGATTGGTGGAATGATGATGTAAAGGATGTGATAAAAGAGAAAAAGGTAGTGTATGAGAGGTTTTTACACAGCAAAAGTGTTGTAAGAAGAGCAGAGTATATGGAGAGTAAAAGAAAGGTGAAGAGAGTGGTGAGAGAGTGCAAAAGGAGAGCAAATGATAGAGTGGGAGAGGCACTATCAAGAAATTTTGCAGAAAAGAAAAAATTTGGAGTGAGATAAACAAGTTAAGAAAGCCTAGGGAACGAATGGATTTGTCAGTTAAAAACAGAGTAGGGGGTTAGTTGATGGGGAGGTGGAGGTATTTGGTAGATGGCGGGAATATTTTGAGGAACTTTTAAATGTTGATGTAGTAAGGGAGGCGGTAATTTCGTGCACTGGCAAGGGAGGTAGAACATCTTTTAGGAGTGAAGAAGAGCAGGATGTGAGTGTGAGGAAGGTGTGTGAGGCATTATGTGGATTGAAAGGGGGTAAAGCAGCTGGAACTGATGGGATTTTGACAGAAATGTTAAAAGCAGGGGTGAATATAGTGTTGTAGTGCTTGGTATTTTTGTTTAATAAATGTATGAAAGAGGGGAAGGCACCTAGGGATTGGGAAAGAGCATGTATAGTTCCTTTATATAAAGGGAAGGGGGAGAAAAGAGATTGTAAAAATTATAGGGGAATAAGTTTATTGAGTAGGTTGGTAGACAGCAACCACCCAGGGAAGTACTACCGTCCTGCCAAGTGAGTGTAAAACGAAAGCCTGTAATTGTTTTACATGATGGTAGGATTGCTGGTGTCCATTTTTCTGTCTCATAAACATGCAAGGTTTCAGGTACGTCTTGTTTCTTCTACTTACATTTAGGTCACACTACATACACATGTACAAGCATATATATACACACCCCTATGGGTTTTCTTCTATTTTCTTACTAGTTCTTGTTCTTGTTTATTTCCTCTTACCTCCATGGGGAAGTGGAACAGAATTTTTCCTCCGTAAGCCATGCGTGTTGTAAGAGGCGACTAAAATGCCGGGAGCAAGGGGCTCGTAACCCCTTCTCCTGTATATATTACTAAATGTAAAAGGAGAAACTATCGTTTTTCCTTTTGGGCCACCCTGCCTCGGTGGGATATGGCCGGTGTGTTGAAAGAAAGAAGTTTACTGAGTAGGTTGGTAGTAGGTTGGTAGACAGCAACCACCCAGGGAGGTACTACCGTCCTGCCAAGTGAGTGTGAAACGAAAGCCTGTAATTGTTTTACATGATGGTAGGATTGCTGGTGTCTTTTGTCTGTCTCATAAATATGCAAGATTACAGGTACGTCTTGCTACTTCTACTTAGGTCACACTACACATACATGTTCATATTTATTTATATGCACTCATCTGAGTTTTCTTTGATTTTATCTTAATAGTTCTTGGTCTTATTACTTTTCCTTTTATATCCATGGGGAAGTGGAATAAGAATCTTTCCTCCGTAAGCCATGCATGTTGTAAAAGTCAACTAAAATGCTGGGAACAATGGGCTAGTAACCCCTTTTCCTGTAATAATTACTAAAAAGAAGAAGAAAATTGTCAAAGTGGGAAGTCTGAATGTGCGTGGATGTTGTGCAAATGATAAAGAGATGATTGTAGATGTTATGAATGAGAAAAAGCTGGATGTCCTGGCTTTAAGTGAAACAAAGCTGAAGGGGGTGGGAGAGTTTCAGTGGAGAGGAATAAATGGGATTAGGTCAGGGGTTTCAAATAGAGTTAGAGCTAAAGGAGGAGTAGCAATGATGTTGAAGGATAAGTTATGGCAGGAAAAGAAGGACTATAAATGTATTAATTCAAGGATTATGTGGAGTAAAATAAAGATTGGATGTGAAAAGTGGGTTATAGTAAGTGTATATGTACCTGGAGAAGAGAAGTGTAGAGGAGAGAGAGATTTTGGGAAATGTTGACTTAATGTGTGGGGAGTTTTGAACCAAGTGTGAGAGTAATGGTGGCTGGGGATTTCAATGCTTAAGTGGGCAAAAATGTTGTGGAGGGAGTAGTAGGTAAATTTGGGGTGCCAGGGGTAAATGAAAATGGGGAGCCTTTAATTGAGCTATGTGTAAAGAGAGGTTTGGTAATAAGTAATACATATTTTATGAAGAGGATAAATAAATATACAAGCTATGATTTAGCACGTAATAAAAGTAGTTTGTTAGATTATGTATTGGTGGATAAAAGGTTGATGGGTAGGCTCCAGGATGTACATGTTTATAGAGGGGCAACTGATATATCGGATCATTATTTAGTTGTAGCTACTGTTAGAGTAAGAGGTAGATGAGACAAGAGGAAAATGGCAACAAGAAGTAAGAGGGAGCTGAAAATGTATAAACTAAGGGAGGAGGAAGTGCAGGTGAGATATAAGCAACTATTGGCAGAAAGGTGGGCTGGTGCAAGTATGAGTAGTGGGGAGGTTGAAGAGGGTTGGAATAGTTTTAAAAATGCAGTATTAGAATGTGTTGCAGAAGTTTGTGGTTATAGGAGGGTGGGTGCAGAAGGAAAGAGGAGTGATTAGTGGAATGATGAAGTAAAGGGTGTGATAAAAGAGAAAAAGTTAGCTTACGAGAGGTTTTTACAAAGCAGAAGTGTTATAAGAAGAGTAGAGTATATGGAGAGTAAAAGAAAGGTAAAGAGAGTGGTGAGAGAGTGCAAAAGGAGAACAGATGATAGAGTTGAAGAGGCACTGTCAAGAAATTTTAATGAAAATAAAAATTTTTGGAGTGAGTTAAACAAGTTAAGAAAGCCTAGAGAACGAATGGATTTGTCAGTTGAAAAACAGAGTAGGGGAGTTAGTAGATGGGGAGATGGAGGTTTTGGGTAGATGGTGAGAATATTTTGAGGAACTTTTAAATGTCGACGAAGAAAGGGAAGCGGTAATTTCATGCACTGGCCAGGGAGGTATACCATCTTTTAGGAGTGAAAAAGAACAGGATGTGAGTGTGGGGGAGGTGTGTGAGTCATTACGTAGAATGAAAGGGGGTAAAGCAGCTGGAACTGACGGGATTATGACAGAAATGTTAAAAGCAGGGGGGGGGGGATATAGTGTTGGAGTGGTTGGTATTTTTGTTTAATAAATGTATGAAAGAGGGGAAGGTACCTAGGGATTGGCGGAGAGCATGTATAGTCCCTTTATATAAAGGGAAGGGGGACCAAAGAGATTGTAACAATTATAGAGGAATAAGTTTACCGACTATACCAGGAAAAGTGTACGGTAGGGTTATAATTGAAAGAATTAGAGGTAAGACAGAATGTAGGGTTGCGGATGAGCAAGGAGGATTCAGAGTGGGTAGGGGATGTGTAGATCAAGTGTTTACATTGAAGCATATATGTGAACAGTATTTAGATAAAGGTAGGGAAGTTTTTATTGTATTTATGGGTTTAGAAAAGGCATATGATAGCGGATAGGGGAGCAATGTGGCAGATGTTGCAAGTATATGGAATAGGTGGTAAGTTACTAAATGCTGTAAAGAGTTTTTATGAGGATAGTGAGGCTCAGGTTAGGGTGTGTAGAAGAGAGGGAGACTACTTCCTGGTAAAAGTAGGTCTTAGACAGGGATGTGTAATGTCACCATGGTTGTTTAATATATTTATAGATGGGGTTGTAAAAGAAGTAAATGCTAGGGTGTTTGGGGGAGGGGTGGGATTAAATTATGGGGAATCAAATACAAAATGGGAATTGACACAGTTTGTTTTTGCTGATGGTACTGTTCTTATGGGAGATTTTAATGAAAAATTGCAAAGGTTTGGAACAAGTTTGGGAGTGTGTGTAAAGGTAGAAAGTTGAAAGTGAACATAGAAAAGAGTAAAGTGATGAGGGTATCAAATGATTTAGATAAAGTAAAATTGGATATCAAATTGGGGAGGAGGAGTATGGAAGAAGTGAATGTTTTCAGATACTACTTGGGAGTTGATGTGTCAGCAGATGGATTTATGAAGGATGAGGTTAATCATAGAACTGATGAGGGAAAAATGATGAGTGGTACGTTGAGGTATATGTGGAGACAAAAAAATGTTATCTTTGGAGGCAAAGAAGTGAATGTATGAAAGTATAGTAGTACCAACACTCTTATATGGGTGTGAAGCTTGGGTTGTGAATGCAGCAGCGAGGAGGCGGTTGGAGGCAGTGGAGATGCCCTGTTTAAGGGCAATGTGTGGTGTAAATATTATGCAGAAAATTCGGAGTGTGGAAATTAGGAGAAGGTGTGGAGTTAATAAAAGTATTAGTCAGAGGGCTGAAGAGGGGTTGTTGAGGTGGTTTGGTCATTTAGAGAGAATGGATCAAAGTAGAATGACATGGAGAGCATTTAAATCTGTAGGGGAAGGAAGGCGGTGTAGGGGTCATCCTTGAAAAGGTTGGAAGGAAGGGGTAAGGGAGGTTTTGTGGGCGAGGGGATTGGACTTCCAGCAGGCGTGCATGAGCGTGTTTGATAGGAGTGAATGAAGATGAATGGTATTTGGGACCTGTCAATCTGTTGGAATGTGAGCAGGGTAATATTTAGTGAAGGGATTCAGGGAAATCGGTTATTTTTATATAGTCGGACTTGAATCCTGGAAATGGGAAGTACAATGCCTGCACTCTAAAGGAGGGGTTTCTGGATATTAGCAGTTTGGAGGAATATGTTGTGTATCTTTATACGTATATGCTTCTAAACTGTTGTGTTCTGAGCACCTCTGCAAAAACAGTGATTATGTGTGAGAGAGGTGAAAGTGTTGAATGATGATAAAAGTATTTTCTTTTTAGGGATTTTCTTTCTTTTTGGGTCACCCTGCCTCAGTGGGAGACGGCCGACTTGTTAAAAAAAAGAAAAGTTTACTGAGTATACCAGGAAAAGTGTATGGTAGGGCTATTATTGAAAGAATTGGAGGTAAGACAGAGAGTAGGACTGCAGATGAGCAAGGAGGCTTTAGAGTGGGTAGGGGATGTGTAGATCAACTGTTTACAATGAAGAATGTATGGGAACAGAATTTAGATAATGGTAGGGAAGTTTTCATTGCATTTATGGATTTAGAAAAGGCATATGATAGAGTGGATAGGGGAGCAATGTGGCAGATGTTGCAAGTACAGTGGACCCCCGGTTATCGACTGGTTTGGTTATTGGCCAACTTGGTTATCGGTGGGTTTTTCAGCACCCGGTTATTGGCCGTTTTGGACGTGTCCATCCGCCGGCTGGGGCAGCTTGCGCTTCAGTTTGGCTTTGTCTAGCGGTGGCTGAGGAAGCCTCTGCTCATACGTTCCAACATTTTGCTTGTTTACCATTGTTTTTAGTGTTTTTTCTTGCAGTGCCACTGTGAAAGTAAAGATGGCTCCAAAGAAAGTTCCTAGTAAAGTTCCTGTGGTAAAGAGAGTGAGAAACACCATGGAATTTAAGCGTGAAATGATAGAAAAGTTTGAGAGTGGTATGAAGGTGGTGGAACTTGCCAGGATGTACAGCAAGAATAAATCAACAATTACATCCATCCTGGTAAAGAAAGAACAAATCAAAGATGCTAATGTTGCAAAAGGAGTAACTTTTCTAACTAAACAAAGGAAACCAATAATGGAAGAGATGGAGAAGTTATTATTATTGTGGATTAAGGAAAAAGAATTAGTGGGAGACAGTGTTGTGGAGTCAATCATTTGTGAGAAGGCAAAGCAGTTGCACGAGGATCTTGCAAAGAAAATGCCTGGAACAAGTGCTGCAGTTTGTGAATTTAGGGCCAGCAAAGGATGGTTTGGAAGATTTAAGAAGCGTAGTGGCATACACAGTGTTGTAACGCTACAAGTTCTGACATATGTGCAGCTGAAAAGTATGTTCACGAATTCCAGAACTATGTAGAGGCTGAAGGATTCGAACCCCAACAAGTGTTCAATTGTGACGAAACAGGCCTGTTTTGGAAGAAAATGGCAAACAGAGCCTACATTACCCAGGAGGAAAAGGCACTGCCAGGTCACAAGCCTATGAAAGACAGGCTTACTCTTTTATTGTGTGGTAATGCTAGTGGGGATTTCAAAATGAAGCCTTTACTTGTGTATCACTCAGAAAATCCCAGAGTGTTCAAGAAAAATAATGTCACAAAGAATAGACTGTGTGATGTGGAAAGCTAATCATAAGGCATGGGTCACAAGGCAAATTTTCAGAGTGGGTTAATGATGTGTTTGGCCCAAGTGTGAAAAAATACCTCTTGGAAAAGAAATTGCCACTCAAGTGCCTCCTGGTACTGGACAATGCTCCTGCACATCCACCAAGTGTTTAGGGACTTCAGTTTCATCACAGTGATGTTCTTGCCTCCTACACCAAATATTTTACTCCTTGGAGATTTTAATCTCCCTCATGTAAAATAGAAGATGGCACAACGTAATGTTATATCAGAAATATCCCCGGGAAGCACCCTGGCTCAACAGGTACATACCAGGGAAATAATGAGGTTTTGTGAAAAGTATTCTTTAAACCAACAGGTAATTGATCCCACTAGAAATGAAAATACCCTGGATTTGATATTCACAAACAACGAGGAACTGATCAGAGAGAGAACAGTTTCCAAAACTCTTTACTCTGATCATAACATCATAGAGGTTCAAACTAGTATTAACTCAGGGGTAGGAAACGGCATCGCTAAAGTTAGAGACGGGATGTTCAGTAAGTTTAATTTTAACAACCATAGAATTAACTGGGAAAAAATAAACCAAGAGCTATCAGACATACCCTGGGAATCAGACATGAGCACCCTAAATCCCCACCAGCGCCTAGAGAAGCTGAATATAGACACATACAAAGTATGTATGAAACATATACCTTTGAGGAAACCCAGAGGAAGATCAGATATAGAGAGAGAGTGTAGGAGATGGTACAGAAGAAGAAAACAGGTTACTGAACTGCTTAAAAACACAAATATGCTACAACAGAGGAAAGATAGACTTAGCAGAGCAAAAACTTAGGATGTCATACCTGACAAGCTGTTGGAATGTGAGCATGGTAATATTTAGTTAAGGGATTCATGGAAACTGGTTATTTTTATATAGCCAGACTAGAGTACTGGAAATGGGAAGTACAATGCCTGCACTTTAAATGAGCGGTTTGGGATATTGGCAGTTTGGAGGGGTATGTTATATATGCTTCTAAACTGTTGTATCTGGGTGCCTCTGCAAAGACATTGATTATGTGTGAGTGAAGTGAAGGTGTTGAATGATAATGAAAGTATTTTCTTTCTGGGATTTTCTTTCTTTTTGGGTCACCCTGCCTCTGTGCGTGACGGCCGACTTGTTGAAAAAAAAAAAAAACATAAACCGTGACCAATCATTCCTGGTTACATTTTATTATCAGATAAATAAGAGTAAATCTGTTTGTGTGATTATGAATTAGAAATGGAAAGCAAGTGTAATGTTGTCAGGGCCTGGGGATGTGATTAATGAACAGAGGAAATGATGTTTTAGTGCCAGGAATGTCATCATTGTTTATTTTTGGACTCTGTTGAAATTTATACATATTGCTTAATTGACAAAACGGAAAGCATACTGGTGAAATAGCTAAGAATTTGGTCTGAAGGAGCAATTGAGGCATAAATTGCACTCAGACTGCCAACTTTGTACTTGCACAATTCTTTATGTTTTCCATCAAGTTTCCTACTTTTGGTGTCTTTCCCTTTAGAAAAAGATTCTCTACCATTTAAGAAGAACTTTTTTTTTTTTAAAGTGGACACAGGGAGCAATATTAATTTCGAGGGACTGGACACTGAAAGGGTTAATAGCACTTGAGATTTTGAAGTTAAGGGTCATGTCCATGCCATGAAGTTTATTCCAAACGTTCTCGAGTAGATTTAAGCCCAGCGAGTTTCACTGTATTCCTTCATAAGTGTTACCTTGTTCACATTTAACATTGTATCAAATTCATAAACTATCTGTCATCACTCCCTTTATTGTAACGTGCTTACTTATGCCTGCTGGAGCATGTTAATTTTTTGCCAGTACAGTACTGTATTATGGTCTGACTCCTGTTTATAACTGTGTTCTGTATTTCCTTATGAATATATTTATTTGTATATTCTAAAAATACTCTCTTGCTCATCTGTCATATCTGTTTTAAATGTATGCATTTTTAATTAATTTTTGTAATTTTGTAAAGTATTTGTAGATCATCATTAAGTTTTTATGCATCTTTAGTAATAATTCCTTTATTATTCTGTACATATTTTTTAATTGAATTTAATTCACTTAAATATTAATGAAAATTCTAAAGCAATATTTAGAATCATTGCCTCATTAAGCCAGGCTGCACATTATATTGAACATTCAAACCATTGTACTGCATTCCAAAGCAAGCATAATTATTTTCTGCCTTTTCAGAGAGAATTCAGGGTGCTAAAACAGTCTGGCCCTCAAAATGTAAGTGCAAGCACTTCATCCAGCATAAAGAGATAATAATCATTTCATTGTATCTTGAGACAATATCTAGAGCATTTTGACTAACAGGGTGCAGTTTGGCAGTGGTGGAGCAGTGGTTTGACCAACCATCATTGCATTTATCATCATCATCATAACAAATTAACTATGCATTTTAAGTAAATACTGTACTGTACTGTACATTCTTTTAATGTTATCAAATAGTCAGTTTATTACCTAGATGGCATTGTTTCATGTTGATTGAATAAGTTTGTTTTTTCTTGTCAGTTAGGGTAAGCTTTATTAGAACCAGTGTTATATATAAATTATTTAAAATGTGTTGCATTTTTTCATCTTTGGAGTGTAGGCCTATCCTCTATATTCCTGAGTGGTTTTTTTTCTTGTTTGTTTGAATTATTTGCTTTAAAATTTATCCTAATTTTTATAAACTTATTGCAATAATATTGTAATCATGCATTTCCCATTTTTTACACATTGTCTTAATTGAATTTTCAGAGTGAACATTTCCCTTTCCTGGGAGTTGGTGTCTCAGTGCAGGAGATGAGAAGTCGAACTTTGTTTTACACATCTTTGGGAAGGTTGCTAATGGTGGAACTGGGGGAGGATGAGGAGAAGTTTACTCAGTTTATGATTCCTATTACTAGTAAGTTATTACTGCAAACTCACTCTTGTGAGTTATTTTGAAATAATTCTTATTAACATTTATAAAATGCATATTTTGTTTCATCTCCAAATTACTCTGGGATGTTATAGGTACTGTTTGTTGGAATTTAAGACCTAATTATTTTTAGGAAGGGTATATAGTTTTTATTGCATTTATGGATTTAGAAAAGGCATATGATAGAGTGGATAGAGGAGCAATGTGGCAGATGTTGCAAGTATATGGAATAGGTGGTAAGTTATTAAATGCTGTAAAGAGTTTTTATGAAGATAGTGAGGCTCAGGTTAGGGTGTGTAGAAGAGAGGGAGACTATTTCCCGGTAAAAGTAGGTCTTAGACAGGGATGTGTAATGTCACCATGGTTGTTTAATATATTTATAGATGGGGTTGTTAAGGAAGTAAATGCTAGGGTGTTTGGGAGAGGGGTGGGATTAAATTATGGGGAATCAAATTCAAAATGGGAATTGACACAGTTACTTTTTGCTGATGATACTGTGCTTATGGGAGATTCTAAAGAAAAATTGCAAAGGTTAGTGGATGAGTTTGGGAATGTGTGTAAAGGTAGAAAGTTGAAAGTGAACATAGAAAAGAGTAAGGTGATGAGGGTGTCAAATGATTTAGATAAAGAAAAATTGGATATCAAATTGGGGAGGAGGAGTATGGAAGAAGTGAATGTTTTCAGATACTTGGGAGTTGACGTGTCGGCGGATGGATTTATGAAGGATGAGGTTAATCATAGAATTGATGAGGGAAAAAAGGTGAGTGGTGCGTTGAGGTATATGTGGAGTCAAAAAACGTTATCTATGGAGGCAAAGAAGGGAATGTATGAAAGTATAGTAGTACCAACACTCTTATATGGGTGTGAAGCTTGGGTGGTAAATGCAGCAGCGAGGAGACGGTTGGAGGCAGTGGAGATGTCCTGTTTAAGGGCAATGTGTGGTGTAAATATTATGCAGAAAATTCGGAGTGTGGAAATTAGGAGAAGGTGTGGAGTTAATAAAAGTATTAGTCAGAGGGCAGAAGAGGGGTTGTTGAGGTGGTTTGGTCATTTAGAGAGAATGGATCAAAGTAGAATGACATGGAAAGCATATAAATCTATAGGGGAAGGAAGGCGGGGTAGGGGTCGTCCTCGAAAGGGTTGGAGAGAGGGGGTAAAGGAGGTTTTGTGGGTAAGGGGCTTGGACTTCCAGCAAGCGTGCGTGAGCGTGTTAGATAGGAGTGAATGGAGACGAATGGTACTTGGGACCTGACGATCTGTTGGAGTGTGAGCAGGGTAATATTTAGTGAAGGGATTCAGGGAAACCGGTTATTTTCATATAGTCGGACTTGAGTCCTGGAAATGGGAAGTACAATGCCTGCACTTTAAAGGAGGGGTTTGGGATATTGGCAGTTTGGAGGGATATGTTGTGTATCTTTATATGTGTATGCTTCTAGACTGTTGTATTCTGAGCACCTCTGCAAAAACAGTGATAATGTGCGAGTGTGGTGAAAGTGTTGAATGATGATGAAAGTATTTTCTTTTTGGGGATTTTCTTTCTTTTTTGGGTCACCCTGCCTCGGTGGGAGACGGCCGACTTGTTGAAAAAAAAAAAAAAAAAAAATATAGATATAAAGTTCAAATTGGTATGCTGCCTTATAATATTGTTAAATTTTTTGAATAATGTGTAAACATTGTAGTGATTGTTGAATAATTGTACCAGCATGTCGAGTAGCATAAACATTGTATTGACCACTGGCATGGTGTATTTCATAAGCTTATTCTTCACCGTATTTATCTTTACCCTCTCATGGTACGGTATTAGTATCCTGGTGTTCATTATATACATCAGTTTGTATTTAACTTTTGTGAAATATTCAGTCATAATTATTTGGTGAATGTGCAGGGATGTGAATTATCAATGACATTTTCATTTATAATAAAGGAAAAAAATATGATTGTTGAACCCTCTACTAATACCAAATGCCCCAACAATGGGTCATCTTAATGCAGAAGTGGAGATATGAACTGCTTTTCCCTCTGGGGACAGGTTTTTTCCTAGGAGGGTATTATTGCTTTTCCTGGACAATAGCCTAACTTAAGAACTCAGCAACTCCCTGTGGACTAAATATTGAGTATTTCTCTTTTTGCTAAATTTTCTGAAGAGTGAGAACAGGATTTCTGTCTGGGTCTGATGCCATGTCCCTTCTAATGCAGGATTGTGGTTGCTGTCTCACCACTCGTAGGGGGTTAAATCATTCTAATGGTAGAGGTATTACTAGAGGTTATCTGCTGATACAGAAGTGGTAGCCAGATCTGATTCCTGGCAATATTTTTGGTTTGCCCTCACCCATTATTAGCTGAGTGATGCAAGCATTTTGGTAGTTGATTTTTACCAAGCCTTGCTCAGTCAGCTCTGGGGAAGTTATCTCAGCTCTTGGTTTGCGTAGCATGGTAGAAGTGTTCCACATGATAGTTATCATTTCTGTTTACAATGTTGATGGCTTTTGAAGATTAAGTCTCAGCCTTGTAACATTTATATCAACACCTTAACCCTTTCAGGGTCCAGACCCCTGATTGAGAATTGCTCTGGAGGTCCAGGAATTTAAAAGAAATTCTTATGAAATGATAGAAATTTGATAGAAAAATTATGGAATTATGTTCTCACAAAATTAGTGGTCTTGGCGATACAGGTACAACACCGACTTTTCAGACACTAATGGTCCGGAACCTCTTATAATCTGTACAAATTTATGAGCAGGAACTTGAAATTCCTGCAGCCACCAGACTAGTTTACTGAGTGGCCCACAGATGGCGTTGAATGTAGCCTTGCTCGCTTGAATTGTTTACACTGCACCTGCTGGTGGGGGACACCCCAATTCTGCGAGTTTCTTAACCTATTTTGATTAAATTAACCCCGGTTATGGCTTCTAAGGGAGATGAGAGGGAGACTGGTGGTGTCAAACATAAACACCAGTCCGTATCGATTCAAGAGAGAGTTAAACTAGACCGTGGTGCTTCAATGTGTAAGATCTGAAGATTATGGTCTCGGTAAATCAACTGTTTGTTGACCAAAGTGACCACCCCTAGTCCAGAAAAATCAGTAATCCAGAAAAGCTTTGGAACCAAAGGTTCCTGAAAATTAATGTTGTTCCTGTATTTACACCGGCAATTTTGCTCACTTTGAGTCCTATTTTACACCAATTCCATTGCTCCAATTGACAAACTTGTAGCTATTTCAGTAGTATTCCTTCCATTCTGTCAATCTGTCAATTGAGTACAAGGAACTGCCCATTTACCCATTTCAACTACCCGGTAAAATGATCAGAAATCCAAAGTAAAGAGATCAGAAATCGGTAATTTGGTCAATTTCACACAATTAAAAAATTGCCAATTTAAAAATAGGATTCAGAATAAACAGTGTAGACATTCCTTGCACCAAAACAACCTTTCCTCTGTTCATTAGTTACAGCCCCAGGCCTCTCATATTACACTTGCTTTGAATTTTTTATTTTTATTCACACAGAAAAATAGAAGATTTACTGGTATGCAGACTACTGCATTATTGTAATTGTATAAATAGCATCAGCGCATTTGTGAATAAATATTAGACCGACCAGTTGGATGCGTATTGAGCGAGTGACATGATTTGTATCCTCTGGAATATCAGCAAAATTGAACATTTTTGTTATTTTGAGCTCAATTTCAAGCTACTTTGTCCTGAAACCAGTCAAAATCATCTCTATTTCTGTAATATCATACATTCTGTCAAATGATACCAAGAAACTGAGAATACAGCCATACAAACAATTGGAAAATACACTGCAAAGTGACTATTTTAACAGTTTCACTGTCCAGGCCCTTTGATCTGAAACTTGTCCACACTGTCCAAGAATTTAAAAAAAATTTTTTTTTGTTATTTTCTCATATGAAATGGTAGATAATCTTTTTCTGAAGGTAATAAAACAAAAGGTACAAAATTTGATGAAAAATTGATGAAATTAGGCTTTTGCAAATTTCGCTGTGTCGCCCTACTTTGAGTCCTATTCAACCAAATTCTAGCTCTTTCACTAATGTATCTTACATTTTATCAATTGAGCACAAGAAATTGCCCAGTCAACTATTTCAACTACTCAGTAAAGTGATCAGAAATTGGTAATTTGGCCAATTTTACACAAATTTCAAATTATTCCAATTTCAAAATAGGATCCAGAGTAAACAATACAGGCATTCCTGGCACTAAAATAACATTTTTCTCTGTTCATTAGTTATGTTCCCAGGCTTTACACACAAATTCCATTTTGATTTTTTGTTCACACAAAAAATAGACTTTCTGTTATACAGTACTGTAATATCTATAAATAATATCAATGCATTCGTGAACACATATTAGACCCCCAGTTGGACGTGTATTGGACGAGTGACACAATTTATTTACTCTTGAATATTGGCAAATATCAAACATTTCCACTATGAGCTCAATTTCAAGCTATTTTCAGTCCTGAGACCAATCAAAATCATCTCTTATTTCTGTAATGTATCTTATATTCTATCAAATGAGACCAAGAAACTTAGAATACAGCCATAAAAAGATATGAAAATACACCGCAAAGTCGCTGTTTTAAACCAACAACACAGTCGTTTTTTTCTCATTATGCACTTAGTGCTGCAGGGATTCTTTTTATGTGATGCACACTTACACATAGACCCAGTCTCTCATGTCTAGGCACATGAGCTGAGCTTATGGCATAGTACTACAGCACAGATAGTGACCTCAAAGCCGTAGTACAGTGGACCCCCGGATTAAGTCATCATCAGAATAAGCAATATTTGGAATAAGTAATGTTTTTTTCGTCAAAATATTGGCTCGGTGAATGTTACTGAACTCGGTATAAGTCATTTGTCTGGAACATGTCCATGCGGCCTGAGCGACCCTGACACTCAATGTACAGCCAGTGTGCCAGTGAGGATGATTCCATGCATTCATACGATACATTTTGTAATATTCCATTCTTTTTAGTGCTTGTAACTGCTCAATAAGTCACCATGGGCCCAAAGAAAGCTTCTAGCGTCAGCCAGTCATTTGGTAAAGGGCTGAGAGAGAGGGGAGAATGTGCATTTTTCAGTGATTCTGCAATATGTATGATACTAAAGCAGCAGGAGTTGATAAAGGCTATAGCGCCAGCCAGTGATAAAGTGTAGCATTAACAGTGTAGCAGATAAGTTAAGCAGTTAATCGATAGAAAAAGGACAGCATGAAACTGACTCCTCCATTGTTGTTGGAGGTATATAGGGCTACTGACTAACATGACTAACACCGCCACCTCTGCTGCCACCTTCACCACCACTATGTAAGGCTTATCTTTCAGTGGCCCTTATACACCCAACAACAAACAACATAATACACCTCGTAACATTCTTAATGCCATATTTTATTCATTCTAGAGTATATATCATGTTTCTATGTCATTAATATTGTCTATTATGTCATATTAGATGATTGGGCTAGATAAATCAGCCATAGAGCCGATATTAGTGTCATCTTGAAGGACTATCTTGTCCTGTCTCCCAACACAATTCCTAACTTACGCCAGAAACAAACCTCTCTGGAACACTTTTATGAGCAACAGGGGTCCAGTGACTCAAGCTGGTCCTAGTGGCATTAAATAACAAAGAAGGGAAGTAACCCAGGATAAGGACTTGCTACCTGAAGTCTTTGTGGAAGGGGATTTCCCTTCCATAGAATTGTAAACTCCTCCATCCTCTCCCCTGTTCCCATCTTCCTTACATCACCATGTCTTCAATAAAGGTAAGTGTGGTATTGTTATTCTTTTATTCTTCATGTATCATTGTTTTCTGTGTAGGTAAATGTATATTTCATATAGAAAACATTTTTTTAATTGGATTTTCATTATTTCTTATGGGGAAAATTAATTCGGAATAAGTCAGGTTCGGGATAAGTCGCTCTCTCTGGAGTGGATTAATTACGTAATCTGGGGGTCCACTGTACTACAGTACAGCCAGTGAAATGGTTAAACCAAATTCATTGTTTTTATTCCTCCTCTTTATGCACTGCATGGGACAGGATTTTTTTTTATGTGGTGCACACTGCATAGATCCATTCTCTCATATCTAGGACCAGATTTACCTCTCACTGCTTATCTTGAGTGAGCTGAGATCATCATGTAGTTCTTTGGCATATACCCATAGCTCAAAACCATTGTACTACAGCACAGACCTCAAAGTGGTTGATGTGCATAGGTCTTGGTACATTCCCTCTCCATTTTACCCAGACTTGGGTGAAGGTGCCTAGTTTCATGTGTGCTGCTTCATATGAGTATCAGGTGACATTGTTGGGATGGTCTTTGGTCAGACTCTGACATGGAGCATCCTTCCAAAGAAGCGTGACACATGCATGTGAGCACTGGATATTGTAAAGGTACTTTCATACTGGATGATGCTCTGAAACTGTACACGGTCTTGTCCTGCTCCAGGCTCATGTATGATTGCCATGTTTTCCTGCTGCTGTAGCATCTAGATATTTGGTTTTGCACTAGAGCATTTCATATATTACTTGTTACAAGCATACGTCAATTCTCTCAGGTTCAAAAGTGTAACCATGTACTAAAAGTGCAAAAATTAATTAAAAATGCGTGGAAGAACAGCCTCATCAATTTCACTCTTTCACTGCGACAGCTATCTATAGGATTGTCCTGATGTCCACAGGGCATTCTCCCCAAATGAATTCTGTCTACCTTACTACAGTTAGTTTCGGTTACATTAATTTTTTCCAATAGCTACTTGTTGGCAGGTGCTCTTACCCCTTACTGTATAGTTTGTGGTATGTAGCCAAGGAGCAAATTTTTAGCTGTTGCCCATGACTTCGGGCTTTTTGCTTACTTGGTGAGTTTGATAATTATCAGGGTGCCTGTGGGATTTTAAGCTGTTACTGGTTATTTTAACCCATTCACTGTCTTTCACGTACATTGTTATTGAGGTCAGTAGCATTTGCATAGAGCTACTTCTTAATTATAGTGCCTCACAATGCTGTGAGAGGTAAATTTTGGTGTAAATATGAGAAAATGGGTTTGTGCAGTGGGTGTGCACATTACAAAAAAAAAAAAAAAAAAAAAAATCCTGCTACACAGTGCCTGATGAAAACAGCTAGCCTGTAACTTGGAGTTTGGTTTAAAACAGGGGCTGTGAGGCATCTTTTAGGGTGGTTTTCATGGTTTTATTTGCTGCTTCCTGGTATCAGTTGATATAATGGAAGGCATAGGGAAATGGAAAGATGATTTTGGTCAGTTTCAAACTGGAAGTGGCTTTAACTATGCCACAAAGTAGCATATGAGATATAAAATTTTTGGTGATTTTTCTGTGGATGGGTAGAGGCCTTGTTACTTTTTGTCCAAGTCTGTTTTAAGAGTTTTTACTAGGTCTTCAATTATTGGGACTGTCTAAATCATGACCAATCATTCTTTGTTATATTAGTCAAGAAAGAGGGTAAAACTTAAATTTTTTGTGATGGATTCAAAATGGTGGGCAGTTGTTTCATAGGAGAGGCCTAGGGATTGGATTAATGAACAGGGGAGAGGTTGCTTTGGTGGCTGGAATACCTACAGTGCTTATTTTAGATTGTTTTTAAACTGGTATTTGTTGAATTTTGTGTAAGACTGGCCAAACTAATGATTCTGTGTATATTATAGGGTAGTTCTCATAGT
Organism: Cherax quadricarinatus; assembly: GCF_038502225.1. Taxonomy (NCBI): domain Eukaryota; kingdom Metazoa; phylum Arthropoda; class Malacostraca; order Decapoda; family Parastacidae; genus Cherax; species Cherax quadricarinatus. The sequence continues at coordinate 11,374,069 of NC_091332.1, read as the reverse complement.
TCTTACATTTAGTAGATGTAAGGCATACTAGTGAAATTGGGTTGGTTTGAGCAATGGAATTGGCCTAAAAAGAGCTTCAATATGGATTTACCTGAATCCATAAACAAAATGTTTCCTTGCTCACACTCCAACAGTTCAAATCCCAAAAACCATTTATCTACACTCTGTCTAACTACTGTATCCTATTGTCTTAATTTAAAAATGCCATTTATAACTGAAGTTTCTGTATGTAGGTATATGTTAATTTTACCATGGTTGTTTTTAGCATGGTGTAGATAAAGCAATATATTACTTCAATATTATTTTAGCAAATTGTTTCTGCTTCTAGAAGTTTTCATTCCATTTTTCAAATAGAAATGTTGGATTAACTTTATGTATAATAGGCAGTTGACCTTGTTTCTTGCATCATTAAAACATAAATATACATTTTTCTATTTTCCTGTTCAGTATTAACAATGTTTTCTCTTCAGGTGCTTTTGACAGTGTAGGTAGACTGCTGGCACAAGCAGAAACTCCAATGTTCCAGGCAGAAGAAGCGAAGAAAGGATTAATAGGCCTTGCAAGGGATTTACGTGGCTTAGCATATGCATTTAACACAAAGACATCCTACATGATGCTGTTTGATTGGATGTATCCTTTAAAAGATTTGTGCTCATAATTAATTTTGTATAATATATTACTTTCACACATTACCAAATATGATTAGGACAGGTTGAAATTGGCATTTAGAAAAGTGAAGGTGAAATTAAGTTATGTTTATGGTGGTGCTACTAAATTTTATGGTCATCATTCTCCATCACTTTATACTGATTCTACTAATTCTACTGACAAAGGGTCCAAGTTGTGTTATTTCTTATTTATTGGCTAAAATAGGGAAATTATCATTACAGTCATTAGCTAGGAAATGTATCCAAAATATTAAATTTTGAAATCTCCTTGACAATTTCTAACAGATACCCAACGTACACTGGTGTTCTGGTAAGAGGTGTTGAAATTTGGAGTCATGACCCTCAGGTTACCACCCCGGTACTCAAACTCTTTGCTGAGTTGGTACAAAATAGATCTCAAAGGCTCCAGTTTGATGTCTCATCGCCTAATGGTATCCTACTTTTCCGAGAGGCCAGCAAAGTCATCTGTACATATGGTAGGAGCTACATCCTGTGTATAGAGTATTAGGCTTAAGAATATTTTACTGCAAAACTTGGCTTTTGTGTATATTTTATAGATAACAGACTTATTGTATAATAGTCTTTATATATAATGCACTCAACACTAATACAATATTGTGAGAGCTGTGATGTGAAGAGAGATACAGTTTTAATGGTAAGAAATATGTAAGATTGAAATATAAACAAGACTAAATGTATATCCAGTTCAATCTCCACAGTGGGTGACTGCTGCTTCTGCTATCTTTGTTTGCAGGTATGGATGCTAATGTGTTTCCATTGGTATTGTTTATGATACTGATTATGGGTTGGATTTCCATAAGAAACCATACCATAGGCAGGACTTTAACCCACGGTTAGAGAGTCGTAAAACTCCAGACCGACGTGTTAGCCACTGGGCCAGCTGGCTTCAGTCTGGAGTTTTACGACTCTCTCATCATGGGTTCAAGCCCTGCCCGTGGTGTGGTTTGTTTGCAATTGTCATTATTATTTTGTGAGTCATTTCCATAAGTATTTTTGCTGAAACTTGAATTTGTTGATGTGTATTCTTGAGCTGTCAGGATATCAGATTTGGATGGGAAGGATACTAAATATGTGGAGGGGGAAGACTTAACTCTTTGACTGTTTTGGTCGTAATATACGTCTTAGGAGCCACCGTTTTTGATGTATATATACTCGTAAATTCTAGCAGCTTCAAATCAAGCAGGAGAAAACTGGTAGGGCCCACATGTGAGAGAATGGGTATGTTTGGTCAGTGTGCAACGTATAAAAAAAATCCTGCAGCACGCAGTACGTAATAAGAAAAAAAACCTCCGACCGTTTTTTTTTTAATTAAAATGCCGAATTTGTGGTCTATTTTCGTATAGTATTTATGATTGTATTCTTGTCTCTTTGGTCTCATTTGATAGAATGGAAAACATATTATAGAAATAGAGGTGATTTTGATTGGTTTTACTACGAAAAGAACCTTGAAATGGAGCTCAAAGTAGGGAATATGTTTGAATTTTGCCGATGTCCAAAAGTAAACAAATGTCATTTTCCAATAAATGTCCAACTAGCCATTCTGATATGTTGTCATGAATGGGTTGACATTATTTATGCCATTATTACAATATTGCAGTAGTCTGCATAACAGTAAATCTTCTATTTTTTGTTTGAATAAAAATTCAAAATAGAAAGCAAGAGTAATATCAGAGGGGCCTGGAGATGTGACTGATGAACAAAGAAAATGTTATTTTAAAGCCAGGAATGTCTGCATTGTTCATTCTGGACCCTATTTTGAAATTGTCATATTTTTTAATTTTCGTGAAATTGGCCAAATTGCAAATTTCTGACCACGTTATTGGGTAGTTGAAATCGGTAAATGGGCAGTTTCTTGTACTCAGTCGATAGAAAAAATGGAGTCCTAAAGAAATAGCTATGAGTTTGGTCGACTGGAACAATGGAATTAGCCGAAAATAGGGCTCAAAGTGGGTGAAATCGCCGATTAGTAAATATTGCCGAGGTCGCTAACTTTGTGAGAGCGTAATTCCATCAGTTTTCCATCAAATTTCGTTCTTTTGGTGTCATTACAATCGGGAAAAGATTCTCTATCATTTCATAAGATTTATTTTTTTTGGAAATTTTGCGACACCAGGAGACACCTCAGGATTTGGGGTTGCAGCAGTCAAGGGGTTAAATAAATCATCTTATGTAGGTAGGATTTGATTTTCGCGTGTCTGTATGCTCTAAAACGTTTGTGAAAAATTAGTGTAATTCCTTGAGGTTATTTGAGTTTGTGATTATAAGGTATTAGAAAGTATTTTACTTCTTCTTTCAACAAACCAGCCATATCCCACCGAGGCAGGGTGGCCTAAAAGGAAAAACGAATGTTTCTCCTTTTAAAAATAGTAATATATACAGGAGCTTTGATTACTAGCCCCTTTCTCCCAGCATTTTAGTCGCCTCTAACAACATGCATGGATTAAGGAAAAAGAATTCTATTCTACTTCCCCATGGAGATAAGAGGAAATAAACAAGAAGAAGAAGAACTAGTAAGGAAATACAGTGGACCCCCGCATAGCGACCTTAATCCGTGCAAGAGGGCTGATTGTTATGCGAAATGTTCGGTATGCGAATGAATTTTCCCCATAAGAAATAATGGAAATCAAATTAATCTGTGCAAGACACCCAAAAGTATGAAAAAAAATTTTTTACCACATGAAATATACGTTTTCCTACACACAAAGAGAAGGATACATGCACAATAGTAGAGTAGTACATGCACAATATATATTGTGCATGTACTACTCTACTAAATGAAGAATAAATGACACCTTTATTGAAGATGCAGCAATGACTGATGAGACACTGTGTCCTGGGAGTGCCTTTTCCTCCTGAGTACTGTAGGTCCTGTTTGGCATTTTCTTCCAGAACAGGCCTTATCACACTGTGTATGCCACTACGATTCTTAAATCTCTCAAACCAACCTTTGCTGGCTTTAAATTCACCAATATGAGCACTAGTTCCAGGCATTTTTCCCTGTTCACCTGGGTGTTAGTCGACTGGTGTGGGTTGCATCCTGGGAGACAAGATTAAGGACCCCAATGGAAATAAGTTAGACAGTCTTCGATGACACTGACTTTTTTGGGTTATCCTGGGTGGCAAATCCTCTGGGGTTAATTGTTTCTTGGTATTCTCAATAAGCCACACCAACAACGGTGCTACAGCAGCAGCAGCAGCAGCTGACGGTGGTACAGCAGCAACAGACGATGCTACAGCAGCAACAGACGATGCTACAGCAGCAGCAGACGATGCTACAGCAGCAGCAGCAGCTGACGGTGGTACAGCAGCAACAGACGATGCTACAGCAGCAACAGACGATGCTACAGCAGCAGCAGACGATGCTACAGCAGCAGCAGACGATGCTACAGCAGCAGCAGACGATGCTACAGCAGCAGCAGACGATGCTACAGCAGCAGCAGACGATGCTGGGTTAATTGTTTCTTGGTATTCTCAATAAGCCACACCAACAACGGTGCTACAGCAGCAGCAGCAGCAGCTGACAGTGCAGCAGCAGCTGACAGTGCAGCAGCAGCTGACAGTGCAGCAGCAGCTGACGGTGGTACAGCAGCAGCTGTACCACCAATAGTAGCGATGGTTGATTGGGGTGTATTATACAACCTGGCCAGCTCGGAGACACGCACTCCACTTTCATACTTATCAATGATCTTTTTTTTCATCTCTATAGTAATTCTCACCCTTATTGCTGTAGGATTGGCACTAGAAGCTTTCTTGGGGCCCATGGTCACTTATTTTCCAGAAAAAATCACCAAAAACACTGTAATGATACGAAATGTTCCGATTGTATGCTTGGATGTTACCGCGGAGGCTGGCTGGTAAACAATGCCACCGGCGGAACTTGTGAGCGTGGCTCAGGCCGCACATTGGACGCGTCTCGGACGAAGGGCGGTGAGCGGGTTTTTGGGTGGTATGCGAGGCAAAATTTTTGTGAAAAAAGCGAGCGGTATGCGGATTGTACAGTATGTGATGCGTGCAGTATGCGGGGGTCCACTGTAGAAGAAAACCCAGAGGGACATATGTGTGTGTGTGTGTGTGTGTATATATATATATATATATATATATATATATATATATATATATATATATGCTTGTCTATGTATGTGTAGTGTGACCTAAGTGTAAGTAAAAGTAGCAAGATGTTCCTGAAATCCTGCATGTTTATGAGACAGAAAAAAGACACCAACAGTCCTGCCATCATGTAAAACAATTAAAGGCTTCCATTTAACACTCACTTGGCAGGACAGTAGTGCCTCCCTGGGCAGTTGCTGTCTACCAACCTACTACCTAGGGTGGATTTGCTTATATGCAGTAAAAAAAATTTACTCTTATACCCTTGATCCATTAATGAGTCCTGAGCTTTTTTTTTTTAACTTCGAGCCCAGCCCTGGGCCAGGCTTGTGATCAGAGTGGGTGCTTGTGTACTTTTGGCTCGTCTTCAGTGGGAGTGGGTGGTCTCTGTACACTTTAAAGAACAAAGATTTTATTTCCTAGGTAGTAGGTGTTAGACAGCGACTGCCCAGGGAGGTACTACCGTCCTACCAAGTGAGTGTAAAACGGAAACCTGTAATTGTTTTACATGATGGTAGGATTGCTGGTGTGTCTTTTCTGTCTCATAAACATGCAAGGTTTCAGGTATGCCTTGCTACTTCTACTTACACTTACATAACACTACACATGCATGTACGAGCATATATATACACATCCCTTTGGGCTTTCTTCTATTTTCTTACTAGTTCTTGTTTATATCTGCTTGGGAAAGTAGAACAGAATTCTTCCTCTGTAAGCCATGCGTGTCATAGGAGGCGACTAGAATGCTGGGAGCAAGGGGCTAGTAACCCCTTCTCCTGTATACATTACTAAATTTAAAATGAAAAACTTTCATTTTTCTTTTTGGGTGGCCCTGCCTTGGTGGGACATGGCCAGTTTGATGGAAAAAAAAGCTTCACACCCATATAAGAGTGTTGGTACTACTATACTTTCATACATTCCCTTCTTTGCCTCCATAGATAACGTTTTTTGACTCCACATATACCTCAACGTGCCACTCGCCTTTTTTCCCTCATCAATTCTATGATTAACCTCATCCTTCATAAATCCATCCGCCGACACGTCAACTCCCAAGTATCTGAAAACATTCACTTCTTCCATACTCCTCCTCCCCAATTTGATATCCAATTTTTCTTTATATAAATCATTTGATACCCTCATCACCTTACTCTTTTCTATGTTCACTTTCAACTTTCTACCTTTACACACATTCTCAAACTCATCCACTAACCTTTGCAATTTTTCTTTAGAATCTCCCATAAGCACAGTATCATCTGCAAAAAGTAACTGTGTCAATTCCCATTTTGAATTTGATTCCCCATAATTTAATCCCACCCCTCTCCCGAACACCCTAGCATTTACTTCTTTTACAACCCCATCTATAAATATATTAAACAACCATGGTGACATTACACATCCCTGTCTAAGACCTACTTTTACCGGGAAGTATTCTCCCTCTCTTCTGCACACCCTAACCTGAGCCTCACTATCCTCATAAAAGCTCTTTACAGCATTTAATAACTTACCACCTATTCCATAAACTTGCAACATCTGCCACATTGCTCCTCTATCCACTCTATCATATGCCTTTTCTAAATCCATAAATGCAATAAAAACTTCCATACCTTTATCTAAATACTGTTCACATATATGCTTCAATGTAAACACTTGATCTACACATCCCCTACCTACTCTGAAGCCTCCTTGCTCATCCGCAATTCTACATTCTGTCTTACCTCTAATTCTTTCAATTATAACTCTACCGTATACTTTTCCTGGTATACTCAGTAAACTTATTCCTCTATAATTTTTACAATCTCTTTTGTCCCCTTTCCCTTTATATAAAGGGACTATACATGCTCTCCGCCAATCCCTAGGTACCTTCCCCTCTTTCATACATTTATTAAACAAAAGTACCAACCACTCCAACACTATATCCCCCCCTGCTTTTAACATTTCTGTCATGATCCCATCAGTTCCAGCTGCTTTACCCCCTTTCATTCTACGTAATGCCTCACGTACCTCCACCACACTTACATTTCGCTCTTCTTCACTCCTAAAAGATGGTATACCTCCCTGGCCAGTGCATGAAATTACCGCCTCCCTTTCTTCCTCAACATTTAAAAGTTCCTCAAAATATTCTCGCCATCTACCTAATACCTCCCTCTCCCCATCTACTAACTCCCCTACTCTGTTTTTAATGGACAAATCCATACTTTCCCTAGGCTTTCTTAACTTGTTTAACTCACTCCAAAAATTTTTCTTATTTTCATTAAAATTTCTTGACAGTGCCTCTCCCACTCTTTCATCTGCTCTCCTTTTGCACTCTCTCACCACTCTCTTCACCTTTCTTTTACTCTCCATATACTCTGCTCTTCTTATAACACTTCTGCTTTGTAAAAACCTCTCGTAAGCTACCTTTTTCTCTTTTATCACACCCTTTACTTCATCATTCCACCAATCACTCCTCTTTCCTCCTGCCCCCACCCTCCTATAACCACAAACTTCTGCCCCACATTCTAATACTGTATTTTTAAAACTATTCCAACCCTCTTCAACCCCCCCACTACTCATCTTTGCACTAGCCCACCTTTCTGCCAATAGTCGCTTATATCTCGCCTGAACTTCCTCCTCCCTTAGTTTATACACTTTCACCTCCCTCTTGTTGTTGCCACCTTCCTCTTTTCCCATCTACCTCTTACTCTAACTGTAGCTACAACTAAATAATGATCTGACATATCAGTTGCCCCTCTATAAACATGTACATCCTGGAGCCTACCCATCAACCTTTTATCCACCAATACATAATCTAACAAACTACTTTCATTACGTGCTACATCATACCTTGTATATTTATTTATCCTCTTTTTCATAAAATATGTATTACTTATTACCAAATTTCTTTCTACACATAGCTCAATTAAAGGCTCCCCATTTACATTTACCCCTGGCACCCCAAATTTACCTACTACTTCCTCCATAACATTTTTACCCACTTTAGCATTGAAATCCCCAACCACCATTACTCTCACACTTGATTCAAAACTCCCCACGCATTCACTCAACATTTCCCAGAATCTCTCTCTCTCCTCTACACTTCTTTCTTCTCCAGGTGCATACACGCTTACTATAACCCACTTTTCACATCCAATCTTTATTTTACTCCACATAATCCTTGAATTTATGCATTTGTAGTCCCTCTTTTCCTGCCATAGCTTATCCTTTAACATTATTGCTACTCCTTCTTTAGCTCTAACTCTATTTGAAACCCCTGACCTAATCCCATTTATTCCTCTCCATTGAAACTCTCCCACCCCCTTCAGCTTTGTTTCACTTAAAGCCATGTGTAAACCATGTGTAAACCATGTGTGTTGTAAAAGGTAACTAAAATTCTGGAAACAAGGGGCTAGCAACTTCTTCTTGTGTATAAATTGCTAACTATAAGAAGAAAAACTCTTTAAAGTTGGGATGTTTTAATGTGCATGGATGTAAACCAGATAATAATAATATAATAACATCTTCATTTACTACAAGTACAGTACATGTATATGGTATACAGGCTTAGCTGACATCAATGACATACAGTGGTACCTTGACTTACAAGTGCCCCAATGTATGAGTTTTTAAAGTTATGAGCTGTCGCTCGGTCGATTTTTTGCTCTGAGATACAAGCCAAAATCCGAGTTATGAGCAAGCTTCGGATATGTTGCCACTAGTTGGCGCAGCGAACGCCACAACATCCGCTCAGCAGTGCACGTGTTTACCTCATCATAGGAGTATCTCTTGTGTTGTGTTTGCATTTTGTGCTTTTTATGCAGTTATTTTGCCAAATTTATTTTTTCTGACCATGGGTCCTAAGAAAGTAAGTGCAAAGGGACAGTGCTGAGAAGAGGAAGAGGATGATGTCCATTGAATTAAAGCATGAAATCGTAGAAAAACACGAGCAAGGTGTGTGGATAGTGGAGTTGGCGAGGCAGTACCAGCGTAGTACTTCTACGATATGTACCATTCTAGAGCAGGAGAAGTCAATGAAGGCTATAATGCCAGCTAAAGGCATTACAATAATTTCTAAGCTGTAGCAAGTAAGTTAAGCGATTAAGCGATAGAAAAAGCACGAAATGAAATGAACTCCTTCAATCTCCTCTGTCTGTCTTTTCCACCCTCCATCTCTGCCAGCATCTGTTCTCCAAGGTAAATACATACATTTTATAAAACCAGTTTATTTCTTCACATTCTCTATTATGTTTTATTATGTTTTTATACAATATTTCTTATTTATATATACACATTGTTTCAGTTTTTTCCTTATGAAACTAGTGATCTAGTGCAGTTAGCCTCACAAACACTCAGGGTAAGCATGGGAAGATATGGTCAGAGTGATAATTATTTTTACCTTGGCAGTGGCTGCCACCACTCGTCACATAATGACTTATTTTATTCATTCTAGAGTATATATCATGTTTCCATGTTATATATATTGTTTATTAGATCAGTTGTGATAGATAAATAAGCCGTATAGTTGATATTAGCATTATGTTGAAATATTTTCTCCTACCTCCCAAGAGCCAGGAATTCCACTGGAATGGATTACTGGCATTTCATTTAATTTCAGTGAGGAAAATTGATTTGATATACAAGCTTGTTGAGTTACGAGTTAGGTCACAGAGTGATAATTATTGTTACCTCGGGAGTGGCCCCCACCTCTCGTCACATAATGACTTATTTTATTCATTCTACAGTATATATTATGTTTCCATGTTATATACACCTACCATCCGACTTACGACTGAGTTCGGTTCCGAGAAACCAGACGTAAGTCGAAATGGTCATAAGTTGAACTTTACTACTGAATATCAACAAAACATTTTTGTAATGACTTTATTTTATTGTTTTATTTTGGTATTTCATGTTTTACTTTACTTTTTATGTTGTTAGTACTGTATTTTATACTGTAAGGTTTAGGATAAACACTGTGTACAACACAAATTGTTGTTTATTTCCTAGAAATTTGGCATAAAAAACATGGTTGTAAGCCGAGTGGTCGTAAGTCGAGCAGGTCGTAAGTCGGATGGTAGGTGTATATTGTTTATTATGTCATATTAGATCAATTGTGATAGATAAATAAGCCGTAGAGTTGATATTAGTGTTGTATTGAAATATTTTCTCCTGTCTCCCGAGAGCCAGGAATTCCGCTGGAATGGATGAATGGTATTACAGTTAATTTCAGTGAGGAAAATTGATTTGATATACGAGCAAGTTGAGTATGAGTTAAGTCACAGAACTCGTAAGTCAAGGTATCACTGTACTACTATATATATAGAGAGCCGCTTGTTATGCTGAGCATTTCGGGCAGGTTAGGTCAGTTTTGTCCCAGGATGCGACCCAGACCAGTCGACTAACACCCAGGTAACTATTTTGAACTGATGGTTGAACAGGTGTCTTATGGAAACACATCCCTAAAGTTTTCTAGCTGTACCGGAGGAGATTTGAACCCCAAACCTCAGTGTCTGAGATGAATGAGCTAGCAATCAAGCTACAGGACACCACATAAGAAAGAGATGATAGTGAATGTTATGAATGAAAAGAAACTGGATGTCTTAACTCTAAGTGAAACAAAGGTGAAAGGGATAGGAATTTCATTGGGAAGAAATAAATGGGTTTTTGTCAGGAGTATCTGAGAGAGTTGAAGCTGAGAAAGGAGTAATGGATGAATACTTAAATTATACTACATTTGATACAATTTATTTTTAAATTAAAATTAATAAAATGTATCCAAGCACTGTAATATAGTTCATAAAAAAAATTAGGGCAGTGGAAGACAAGGCTGATGGCCATTAAAGCTGGTGGTAAGGGTGATGGTGCCAGCCGAGAGACTCTTGACGTAGGCAGGTTCACTTCACACCACTAAATTCACTGAACTTATGAGAATTTTGCCACAGCAGTTACCAGTTAGTTGTAGATGGGTTTGAGAAATGTAATGGAGGCAGTTGGAGAAATACACTTTATAGGTACAGTGGACCCTCGCCTAACGAACGCATCTCGTAACGTTAAATCCGCCTAGCAATACATTTTAACGCAAAAATTTTGCCTCGGCTAGCGTTAAAAAAATAGCCCAATGCGATTTGTTCCATTCGAGACGCGTCCACGTGTGGCCTGAGCACGCCTCATTTGTCCCATGGGTGCCAGTGTTTACAAGCCAGCCACTGTGGTCGCATCCAAACATACAATCAGAACATTTCATATTATCACAGCGTTTTTAGTGATTGCACCTGCAAAATAAGTAACCATGGGCCCCAAGAAAGCTTCTAATGCCAACCCTGTGATAAAAAGAGTGAGAATTAGTATGGAAATTAAGAAAGGTTTTGAAGGGTTTGGGGCTAACCCTGAGATGCCTATGCCAGTTGTGGAATCCATTGTGCCTACTTCAAAGATTAAGGAAATGTGTGCAAAGTGGGTTGAAGTGCAAACCTTTATGGATGAAAATCACCCTAACACAGCTATTGCAAGCCATGCTGGTGACTATTACAATGACAATGTTATGGCCCATTTTAGACAAATCTTAAAGGAACGGGAGGTACAGAGCTCTATGGACAGATTTGTTGTGCAACAGAGGTCCAGTGACTTTCAAGCTGGTCCTAGTGGCATTAAAAGAAGAAGGGAAGTAACCCCGGAAAAGGACTTGACACCTCAAGTCCTAATGGAAGGGGATTTCCCTTCTAAACATTAACACCATCCACACACTCCCCTCCTCCCATCCCATCAATCATCACCAGATCTTCAATAAAGGTAAGTGTCATGTAATTGTACATGTCTTCTTCAGTTTGTGTGTATTAAAATTAATATTTCATGTGGTAAAAATTTTTTTTTTTCATACTTTGGGGTGTCAGGAACGGATTAATTTGATTTCCATTATTTCTTGTGGGGAAAATTAATTCGGCTAATGATAATTTCGCCTAACGTTGAGCTCTCAGGAATGGATTAATATCATTAGGCGAGGGTCCACTGTATATAGAAGTAAGATTAGGAACAAGATAGACCCACTTTAAAAGTTTCTCAAGTCAGTTTACTGTCAGTGACATTGGAAGGGAAAAATCTTTAAAATTTATTTCTTCTGTTTTTATGCAAGAATATACTACAGAAATTCCAGAAATATAAAATCATATAGGTTAGGATGAAAATAAGTTTTGCATGATCAAAGTCACTAGTGACAGTGTTCTCAGACAAATAAATAGATTAACCCTTTCAGGGTTTCGGACGTACTAGTACGGCTTACGCACCAGGGTTTTTGAGGTACTAGTACGCCTAAATTCTAGCGCCCTCAAATCTAGTGAGAGAAAGCTGGTAGGCCTACATATGAAAGAATGGGTCTGTGTGGTCAGTGCGCGCAGTATAAAAAAATCCTGCAGCACACAGTGCGTAATGAGAAAAAAAAATGACAGTGTTTTTGGATTAAAACAGCGACTTTGCACTGTATTTTCGTGTGGCATTTATTGTTGTATTCTGGTTTTCCTTTTCTCATTTTATAGAATGGAAGACATGTTACAGAAATTGGGATGATTTTGACTGGTTTTACAATGAAAAGTACCCTGAAATTGAGCTCAAAGTAGCAGAAATGTTCGATTTTTACCAAAGTTCAAAAGTAAACAAATCATGCTAAGCATCCAATATATGTCAACTGGTGAGTCTAATATTCTTTCACAAGTGCACCGATATTATTTATACCATTTCTACACTAATGCAGTAGTCTGCATAACAGTAAATCTTCTATTTTTTGTGAGAATAAAAATTCAAAGTGGAAAGCAGAGGAATGTAAGAGGGGCATGGAGACGTGACTAATGAACAGAGGAAATGTTATTTTAGTGCCAGGAATATCTTTCTTGTTTATTCTGGACCCATTTGAAAATTGGCATCTTTTGAAATTTGTGTGAAATTGGCAAAATTGCTAAATTCTGACCATTGTATTGGATAGTTGAAATCGGTAAATAAGTGGTTTCTTGTACTCATTCGATAGAAAAAATGGAGTTCTAGCGAAATAGTTATGATTTTTGTCAACTAGTACACTGGAATTGGCTGAAAATAGGGCTCAAAGTGGGCAAAATCGCCAAGACTGCTAACTTCGCGAGAGCATAATTCCATAAGTTTTCCATCAAATTTCATACTTTTGGTGTCATTATGATCGGGAAAAGATTCTCTATTTTTTTTTCATAAATTTTTTTTTTTTTTTTTTTAAATTTGGGCGACCCTGAGAACAAGTCTGGGAGAGGGTCTGGGGACCCTGAAAGGGTTAAATCCAAACAAATCCCTGGACCCTGATGGACTGTTCTCAAGGGTTATGAAGGAATATGAGGAAGAACTTGGCAAACCTTTAGCTAGTCTTTTCAGCCTATCATTACACATTCACATAGTGCTAGATAAGTGGAAAAATGCAAATGTGATACCCATCTACAAAGCAGAAGACAGGTTCTTACCTTAGTTGCTTATAACTTACCCTCCTTTAGTTTATAAACCTTTCATCTTTCTCTTATTGGCTGATGCCGTTCTCCTTATACCCCATCTACCTCTACTCTCACTGTAGCTACAAGTAAATATTGATATATCTGTTGCCTATCTAATAACATGCACAACCAGAATTGTATCCATCAGCTTTTTATCCACCAATACATAGTTCAACAAACTACTCAGAGGCCTCCCATTATAATTAACCCTTGGTACCCTAAACTTGCATACCCTGCATTCACTCTCTGGAACCCTTGACCTAATCCCATTTATTTCTCCCCAATGAAATTATTGTACCCCCTTCAGCTTTGTTTTGCTTAGAACCAGGATAACCAACTTCTTTTCATTCATAACATTGACAGTCATCTCTTTCTTATCATCTGCACTACATCCATGCACATTCAAACATCCCAACTTTATATAAAGTTTTTATTTTTTTTATTAATTTTGTGCTTTCTTGTATGCTGATTTTTAAAGGGGGATTATTTGCATCAGATGTTAATTTTGTATGGTTTATGATGCTTATTTTTTCCATGTTTTAGGGGGGCATTAATATAAATTAGATTTCATTGCTTTAGACTTCAAAATACAGGGTAGTGGCAATCTTCTAGCACTTTTGCATTTTTGTTTTACGTTTCAGGTTCAAGAATTCTGGCTCAAGGAGACAACATTCCAAAAGATCAGATATATCCTATGAGATTGAAAGGTATAAGCATTTGCTTTTCAATGCTCAAGGCAGCCTTGTGTGGCAACTACGTCAACTTTGGAGTCTTCCGCCTGTATGGTGATGATGCCTTGGACTCTGCGTTGCACACATTCGTTAAGCTGCTGTTGTCTATACCACAATCTGATCTCTTGGTTAGTAGCTTTTCTGTGCTGATAATTTTTTTGAAAATTCACTTTCAAATGGATATAAAAGCCTGAAAACATGTTTACACTATCATTTATTAAGTGAACAATAGAGCTAAGTCGAAAAAATGCATATACAGTACATACATTACTTACCTTAAATATTTTTGTCCTTAGCTTATAGTGAGTGTAAATATATTGTAGGAAGTCTGAATAAATGAATGGGTATAATTGAAAACTGCTGCATTAGTGAAATGCTGTAAAGCAAAGCACTGTAAAGCAGGGCCCTCCTGTGCTGTACTTTTTTTTTTTTTTTAACAAGTCGGCTGTCTCCCACCGAGGCAGGATGACCCAAAAAGAAAGAAAATCCCCAAAAAGAAAATACTTTCCTCATCATTCAACACTTTCACCTCACTCACACATAATAAATGTTTTTGCAGAGGTGCTCAGAACACAACAGTCTAGAAGCATATACGTATCAAGATGCACAACATATCCCTCCAAACTGCCAATATCCTGAACCCCTCCTTTAGAGTGCAGGCATTGTACTTCCCATTTCCAAGACTCAAGTCCGACTATATGAAAATAACCGGTTTCCCTGAAACCCTTCACTAAATATTACCCTGCTCACACTCCAACAGATCGTTAGGTCCCAAATACCATTCATCTCCATTCACTCCTATCGAGCACACTCACGCACGCCTGCTGGAAGTCCAATCCTCTCGCTCACAAAATCTCCCTTACCCCTTCCTTCCAACCTTTTCGAGGACGACCCCTACCCCGCCTTCCTTCCCCTACAGATTTAAATGCTTTCCATGTTATTCTACTTTGATCCATTCTCTCTAAATGACCAAACCACCTCAACAACCCCTCTTCAGCCCTCTGACTAATACAGTACTTTATTAACTCCACACCTTCTCCTAATTTCCACACTCCGAATTTTCTGCATAAGATTTACACCACACATTGCAGTTAGACAGGACATCTCCACTGCCTCCAACTGTCTCCTCGCTGCTGCATTCACAACCCAAGCTTCACACCCATATAAGAGTGGTGGTACTACTATACTTTCATACATTCCCTTCTTTGTCTCCATAGATAACGTTTTTTGTCTCCACATATACCTCAACGCACCACTCACCTTTTTTCCCTCTTCAATTCTATGATTAACCTCATCCTTCATAAATCCATCCGCTGACATGTCAACTCCCAAGTATCTGAAACATTCACTTCTTCCATACTCCTCCCCAATTTGATATCCAATTTTTCTTTATCTAAATCATTTGATACCCTCATCACTTTACTCTTTCCTATGTTCACTTTCAACTTTCTACCTTTACACACACTCCCAAACTTGTCCACTAACTTTTGCAATTTTTCTTTAAAATCTCCCATTAGCACAGTATCATCATCAAAAAGCAATTGTGTAAATTCCCATTTTGTATTTGATTCCCCATAATTTAATCCCACCCCTCTCCCAAACACCCTAGCATTTACTTCTTTTACAACCCCATCTATAAATATATTAAACAACCATGGTGACATTGCACATCCCTGTCTAAAACCTACTTTTACCAGGAAGTAGTCTCTCTCTCTTTTACACACCCTAACTTGAGCCTCACTATCCTCATAAAAACTCTTTACAACATTTAGTAACTTACCACCTATTCCATATACTTGCATAACTGAAACCGCAGAAACTGAATTCACGGATACAGGGGTTCTACTTTACTTTTAAAATGAAAAAAAAAATGCAGAGAATAGAATATTCTCAAGTTATGCTAGGTCAGTGAGAGAACTTGTATCTGAGGTAAGAGACAAATGTAAGAAGTTAATACAGTTTATTTATAAATTATTGTGCATTTACCTATATAAAAGTAATAGCTTGAAGGTATTGGCTTGATCCACAGAGTATGGCATTAAGGATTCATGAAACAATTAACTAATAGGTTTAGAGAAAAATTATTAGTACTAGTAGTACTACTAATATTATTACTGCTACTAATATTACTGGTATTAATGCTAGTAGTAGTACTAATATTATTAGTACTAGTAGCACTACTGATATTATTACTACTAATATTACTGGTATTAATGCTACTAGTACTAATAGTACTAGAACTACTAAGACTAATACTACTACTACTGCTGCTGCTTCTACTCCTATTGCTTCTACTACTACTACTACTACTACTACTATTTCTTCTTCATTTGGTAGATGATAAGATAGATATTCCTTCCATTTATTATTGAATAGATTACAGCATTTTTGTAAATTGTTGCATACAGATACTTCTTTTTAACTACAGGTATACCCAAAGTTGTCTCAGACATATTATGTGCTGTTGGAGTGTCTTGCACAGGACCACATGAATTTCTTATCTACCTTAGAACCCAGTGTATTCCTGTATGTCCTCTCCTCTATATCTGAAGGACTCTCAGCTATAGGTAAGTTATTTATACATAATCCTTGTACATCATCTGACTGGGGTACATATAGTGGGGTAGGAGTAGCCATGTCATAAACATTTCTACAATAGACGGTGGAATTGTCATTGAAAAATTTTAGAAATGGAAGGAAATACTTTATTGGGATTGGGGGGCATTTGCCAAAAAAAAAAAAAAAATATGTTGGCCCGATGTGAGAGATTTTTAATTGCTGGAGTGGAATTTTTGAATATTTTAATTTAAAGAGTGTCATCTAATGTAGGTAATCTAGAAAATGCATTAATTCATTTACATTTTTTTTTACTGAAATCAGCATTGCTGTGTTTACAACAAAACCAAAGTTTCAGTTAGCCTGCATGGCTAATAACTATGGTTCTGAACACCTGTTTCTTGGCTGAGTGACTGATTACCTCATCTTCAATCTCTTCAGTTTTCTGTTTTGTCCCTGTATGGTATTGATAAAACCACTGGTTATCAAAGCATCTACATAATAAAGATACCCAGTTGTTGCACATGTGTCTAATACTGCATCTTGTTGCTATTATGTACCATTGATGTTATAAAATAGTGCCTAGCATATTGCCAGAGGCTTACGTTAGCCAAATAAACTCAGGGGCATTGCTTGACTGGAAAATCTAAAGGTAGCCTCCAGGAATCTCAACAAAGTTATTCTTGGCTTTTTATTCAACATATGTTAGGCCATCATGGAGTATGTAACACCAATATGAAGTCAGCATCTAAAAAAAGCTTTTTAAGAAGCTAAGGGGGGAAAATGTAAAAGTATGCAACAATGTTTGTTCCATAGCTAAGGAATATGAATTACAAGGAAAGGCTATCAGAATTGTCTAGCAACACTGGAAGACAGAAGAACTAAGGGAGACAAGATAACGTATAAAATGCTCAGAAAAATTGATAGGACAGACAGTGATGGACTGTTTGGGAAACATTAAACAGGTACTTGAGGATGCATCTGGAAGTTAGTCATGAATGTCAGGAAGTATTGCTTCAGTCTCAGAATAATCAGAAAGTCGAATGATCTCGAGATGGAGGCTGACTACATACATAGTTTTAATAGTAGATGCAGTAGGGCCCATGAGGCTAGGAGGGAGAGAATATGGCAAGTTGTGAGATGGGGCCAGGAGCTCAGACTCTACCCCTACAACTACAAATAGGTGACTACACACATGCGAGAAACAAACTCTGAGACACTGCTGGAAGTTAGTTCCAGATGTGCCACAGGGATGTTAGGAAGTATTCCTTTAGTCTCAGAGTTGTCAGGAAGTGGTGGAGGTAGGCTCCCATACATAGTTTGAAGAGCAGGTATGATAGGGCCTTTGAGGCTAAGAGAGAGTGAATCTGAAGAATAGCAAGTTAAGAGGTAGGGCCAGGACCTGAGAATTGACCCCTGCAACCACAGATAGGCGAGTACATATACACATGCAAAAGCAAAGAAAAAATTACTAAAGAAGTGTTTTTTGTAAAAGGCCTCTGTGTTTGATCATTTGACTGTTTGGCCAGATTCAGCTGTTGCAGGGAGAGCACCACCTACAATACAGTACTTGAATCCTTCTGCAGAACGTAAGTTTTATTACAAGGCAGAAGTAGGCCAGAATTTTCCTTGCAGTAGTGAAAGATTTTAATTAAAGTATGTGTAATTTTTTTTGGCTTGAATAAGGAGAGCTTGTGTATTTACCAATTTCTCAGACATATTTTGCTTTTGGCCTTCAGTAGTTTGTTCCAGTGCTGTTCCTTGAGAGAAGCCTATACCAAATATTGACATCAAGCCCAGGTTTGTGAAGGCCTCGTATTTAATACTAATTTCTTCTTCTTTCAACAAACCGGCCGTTACCCACCGAAGCAGGGTGGCCCAAAAAAGAAAAAGAAAAGCTTCTTTTTTTGACTTTAGTAATGTATATAGAAGAAAGGGTTACTAGCCCCTTGCTCCTGGCATTTTAGTCGCCTCATACGACACACATGGCTTAAGGAGGAAGAGTTCTGTTCCACTTCCCCATGGAGATTAGTACTAATTTTTTTTTTTCAACAAACCGGCTGTATCCCACCAAGGCGGGGTGCCCCCCCCCCCAAAAAAACGAAAGTTCTTTTTTTAAAATTTAGTAATTTGTACAGGAGAAGGGGTTACTAGCCCCTTGCTCCCGGCATTTTAGTCGCCTCTTACAACACGCATGGCTTACGGGGGAAGAATTCTGTTCCACTTTCCCATGGAGGTAAGAGGAAATAAACAAGAACAAGAACTAGAAAGAAAATAGAAGAAAACCCAGAGGGGTGTGTAAATATATGCTTGTACATGTACATGGATTGGCGGAGAGCGTGTATAGTCCCTTTATATAAAGGCAAAGGGGACAAAAGAGATTGTAACAATTATAGAGGAATAAGTTTACTGAGTATATCAGGAAAAGTGTACGGTAGGGTTATTATTGAAAGAATTAGAGGTAAGACAGAATGTAGAATTGCGGATGAGCAAGGAGGTTCTAGAGTGGGTAGGGGATGTGTAGATCGAGTGTTTACATTGAAGCATATATGTGAGGAGTATTTAGATAAAGGTAGGGGAGTTTTTATTGCATTTATGGATTTAGAAAAGGCATATGATAGAGTGGATAGGGATGCAATGTGGCAGATGTTGCAAGTATATGGAATAGGTGGTAAGTTACTAAATGCTGTAAAGAGTTTTTATGAGGATAGTGAGACTCAGGTTAGGGTGTGTAGAAGAGAGGGAGACTATTTCCCAGTAAAAGTAGGTCTTAGACAGGGATGTGTAATGTCACCATGGTTGTTTAATATATTTATAGATGGGGTTGTAAAAGAAGTAAGTGCTAGGGTGTTCGGGAGAGGGGTGGGATTAAATTATGGAGAATTAAATACAAAATAGGAAGTGACAGTTACTTTTTGCTGATGATACTGTGCTTGTGGGAGATTCTAAAGAAAAATTGCAAAGGTTAGTGGACGAATTTGGGAGTGTGTGTAAAGGTAGAAAGTTGAAAGTGAACATAGAAAAGAGAAAGGTAATGAGAGTATCAAATGATTTAGATAAAGAAAAACTGGATATCAAATTGGGGAGGAGGAATATGGAAGAAGTGAATGTTTTCAGATATTTGGGAGTTGACGTGTCAGCGGATGGATTTATGAAGGATGAGGTTAATCATAGAATTGATGAAGGAAAAAAGGTGAGTGGTGCATTGAGGTATCTGTGGAGACAAAAAATGTTATCTATGGAGGTAAAGAAGGGAATGTATGAAAGTATAGTAGTACCAGCACTCTTATATGGGTGTGAAGCTTGGGTTATAAATGCTGCAGCGAGGAGGTGGTTGGAAGCAGTGGAGATGTGTCTAAGGGAAATGTGTGGTGTAAATATTATGCAGAAAATATGAAGTATGGAAATTAGGAGAAGGTGTGGAGTTAATAAAAGTATTAGTCAGAGGGCTGAAGAGGGTTTGTTGAGGTGGTTTGGTCATTTAGAGAGAATGGATCAAAGTAGAATGACATGGAGAGCATATAAATCTGTAGGGGAAGGAAGGCGGGGTAGGGGTCGTCCTCGAAAAGGTTGGAGGGAGGGGGTAAAGGAGGTGTTGTGGGCGAAGGGTTTGGACTTCCAGCAAGCGTGCGTGAGCGAGTTAGATAGGAGTGAATGGAGACAAATGGTATTTGGAACTTGACGAGCTGTTGGAGTGTGAGCAGGGTAATATTTAGTGAAGGGATTCAGGGAAACCGGTTATTTTGTATAACCGGACTCGAGTCCGGAAATGGGAAGTACAATGCCTGTACTCTAAAGGAGGGGTTTGAGATATTTGCAGTTTGGAGGGATATATTGTGTATTTTTATACATATATACTTCTAAACTGTTGTATTCTGGGCACCTCTGCGAAAACAGTGATTATGTGTGATTGAGGTGAAAGTGTTGAATGATGAAAGTACAGTGGACCCCCGCATAACGATTACCTCCGAATGCGACCAATTATGTAAGTGTATTTATGTAAGTGCGTTTCTACGTGTATGTTTGGGGGTCTGAAATGGACTAATCTACTTCACAATATTCCTTATGGGAAAAAATTCGGTCAGTACTGGCACCTGAACATACTACTGGAATGAAAAAAGTTCGTTAACCGGGGGTCCACTGTATTTTCTTTTTGGGGATTTTCTTTCTTTTTGGGTCACCCTGCCTCGGTGGGAGACAGCCGACTTGTTGAAAAAAAAAAAATGTATGTGTAGCATGACCTAAGTGTAAGTAGAAGTAGCAAGACGTACCTGAAATCTTGCATGTTTATGAGACAGAAAAAAGACACCAGCAATCCTACCATTATGTAAAACAATTACAGGTTTCCATTTTACACTCGCTTTGCAGGATGGTAATATGTCCCTGGGCGGCTGCTGTCTACCAACCTACTACCTACAATTAGTACTAATTTTTTTTTTTCAACAAACCGGCCATATCCCACCAAGGCAGGGTGGCCCCCCAAAAAAACAAAAGTTTCTCTTTTCAAATTCAGTAATTTATACAGGAGAAGGGGTTACTAGCCCCTTGCTCCCGGCATTTTAGTCGCCTCTTACAACACGCATGGGTTACGGAGGAAGAATTTTGCTCCACTTCCCCATGGAGATAAGAGGAAATAAACAAGAACAAGAACTAGAAAGAAAATAGAAGAAAACCCAGAGGGGTGTGTATATATTATACACTTGTACATGTATGTGTAGTGTGACCTAAGTGTAAGTAGAAGTAGCAAGACGTACCTGACGTACCTGAAATCTTGCATGTTCATGAGACAGAAAAAAGGACACCAGTAATCCTACCATCATGTAAAACAATTACAGGCTTTCGTTTTACATTCACTTGGCAGGACAGTAGTACCTCCCTGGGCGGTTGCTGTCTACCAGCCTACTACCTACAATTAGTACTAATTATAAGTATTAAAATATTTGCTTTAAATTAATTTCTAACCATTAGAAAAATATTTTTTCCATCTTTATACTATAGTTAAAGCTGTATTGGTTTATTAAGTTACTAAAAATTAAGCAACATTGGAAATTGCTTAGACATTTTACATGTTTATCAACTTGAAGTGGATAACTAAATACAGGGTAGACAGGATTCTTTAAATAAGAAGATGCATTCTGCATTGCTTGCTCTCAAGGTGTATCTCCAGAAAACTAGCATCAGATACAACATATTTTATAAGGGTTCCTCAGAAGATGGGTTCATTGTTCATTTGAATGTTGTAGGTAGTGGATGTTTTCTGCTCTATAGCTGGAGGCAGTAAAATCTCAATTTCATTGCAGTTATACCTTTAAAAAGTACTCTTAAATGCAATACTACCCATTATAATAAAATATCTTATAATAAAAGCAAGAAATGAAAAAAATAGACTGAATGTTCTGCCTTGTGTCTTGTGTGCCTTCCCAATGTAGGGAAGACTTGTATTCAGTTACAGTATTAATTTGTCACATCTTCAAATTCCTTATTTTACCATATCTATTATTTATCACTATAGAAAGATGGGAAACAAAGACGGGGTGTGTTGGATATTGGTATGCAGGCCAGCTAAGACGTTTTGTGTGATCACACTAATTACATTATTTATCACTACAGTTTGGAAGCCTGATACTGTATTCTAGATAAGCATATTACTGTAGTCAGGGTTCAGATTTTTAGTTATTATATACATCAACTTTTAAAAATTTTATTTTTAGAAATTTTTGTTGCTCCGATGTTACTGCACATCGAGCTGGAACAAATAGAGATTTTTTATGGCTCACATTGAGCCTGTAAAGCACCTAAACTACTGGGAACGCCTGCAAGTCTTGAACATGTATTCATTGGAGCGGAGGAGAGAGAGATACTTGATAATATATACCCGGAAAATACTCAAGGGCCTGGTCCCAAATCTGCACACTGCTATAACATACTGGAGTGAGAGATATGGGAGGAAGTGTAAAATAAACCCAGTGAGGAGCAGGGGTGTGGTGGGGACAATAAGGGAATACTGTATCAATTTCTGGGGTTCCAGACTATTCAAGATCTTACCAGAAAATATCAGAAACATGGCTGGAACAAGTGTAGAAGCCTTCAAGAGGAAACTGGACAAGTATCTTCACCAGGTGCCAGATCAACCAGGCTGTGATGGATATGTGGGGCAGCGGGCCTCCAGCAGCAACAGCCTGGTTGACCAGGCAAGCACCAGACGAGCCTGGCCCATGGCCAGGTTCAGAGAGTAGATTAACTCTCGAAACTCTTCAAAGGTATATCAAAGGTAGGCATCATAAATACACATATACATAAACAGATCGCACAGAAAACGAGAATACTCTCCATAAACTGTTGCTTTAAAAAATACTGAAATATTAGTTTGTCACCTAAATTACCACAATATTTCGTAGGATTGCCTTTCCTCTTGATGCACTCCTTAAATTTTCTAGGCACTGAAATGGCTACCATATGGAGGATAGAAAAGTTACCCTTCCACATCTGCTTAATGACACTTGAGGTTTTGGGTTAAGAGGATAGTCCATGCCACAAGGCTTACACTTAATAAAATTCCATTATTATTGGATTTAACTCCTGTGAGTTTCCAGGCTAGTCACTAAAGTTTGGAAAAAATCATAATAATTTAGTTAATCCTTTCTTTTGGTAGTATGGCAAGTGGCACCATCTTCTATACAAAAGTTGCCTGGCTGTTCTTGATGCCGTCAGGCCGATAGTCTACTAAAAGTATATTTATGCATATGCATATTTATGATGCCTACTGTAAACATTGTTACTGTACAGTATGTGATAATGCCTCCAAACATAATTGTGTAGTATATGCTGTTTATTTCCATTTATTATGATATATTTCATACAGCAGTTAATGTGTGGAAACTAAAATTATGTCCCTAAGCCTCTCCTATATTAAACTTGCCTTCCATTTTGAATACATTATCACCAAAAATTGAAGATTTACCCTATTTCTCAGATAATAAAATATAACAGGAACGATTTGTTGTGGTTTTTGAAGTCCCAATAATTAAATCAGACCTAGTAAAACCCCATAAAAAAGATCAGGGACTGTAGGAGAGGCCTTACCCATCCTCAGGAATATCTGCAAAAATTTATCCACTATATTAAGGCTGATTTCAAGCTACTATTGGTCCTGTAATCAACTAAAGGCATCTTTATTTCAGTAGAATGTCTTCCATTTTATCAAATGATAACAAGAAACAGCCAATAAAATCATAAAAACCATCATAGAAAACTCCCTCAATGTTGCTATTTTGAACCAAACCCCAAGAGTTTTGCTTTTCCCATCATGCACCTTGTAGGGCAGGTTTTTTTTTTTATGTACTGTGCACACTCACCACACAGACCCATTCTCTCATATCTAGGCCAGAATTCACTATTTACAGTTTATCCGGGTGAGCTGAGCTTGTGAAGTAGGTCTGCGTGATGGACTTTGGTGCCAGTGGTGTAGTTCTACGTGACAGTTAAAGGGTTAATTTCAGGTGTCTGGACAGTGAAAGGGTTAATTGTATTGTCATTTATACATGATTATATTTTATATCTAAATCTCTCATACTTGTGATTTTTGGAAAATTAGCACAGAGGAATTGCTTTGTGGTTTTTGGAAAGCTAGTGCCAAGGATATTTTTTAAGATTTTTAATCAGATTTTTTGGTGTTTTATGTCAAAATACTGTATGTATGAATACTTTCTTTCTTTCAACACACCGGCTGTATCTCACCGAGGCGGGGTGGCCCAAAAGAAAAAACGAAAGTTTCTCCTTTTACATTTAGTAATATATACAGGAGAAGAGGTTACTAGCCCCTTGCTTCCGGCATTTTAGTCACCTCTTACAACACGCATGGCTTACGGAGGAAGAATTCTGTTCCACTTCCCCATGGAGATAAGAGGAAATAAACAAGAATAAAAACTAGAAAGAAAATAGAAGAAAACCCAGAGGGGTGTGTATATATATGCTTGTACATGTATGTGTAGTGTGACTTAAGTGTAAGTAGAAGTAGCAAGACATACCTGAAATCTTGCATGTTCATGAGACAGAAAAAAGGACACCAGCAATCCTACCATCATGTAAAACAATTACAGGCTTTCGTTTCACACTCACTTGGCAGGACGGTAGTACCTCCCTGGGCGGTTGCTGTCTACCTACCTACTACCTATGAATACATGAATACATGATCTATAAATCTGATATTTTTTAGTCCTATGACCAAAACTGTTATTATCTTCCCTCCCTACTTCTTGTTTAGGTTGGATAATTGAGCTATCATTGTACCATATTTACGACAAAATGGTAGGACTTCCCCAGGGTGTGTTGTTGCTAATCTTTAAGTGGTCAATATAGATTGATGTTTTGCTCATGTGTCTTGTATGCTACAAAAAAAAGTTATTTGCTTAGTATTAAAAGTTGATCTATTCAGTGTTTGGTGTAACATTGTAGCATTCATTGTTTTGTATTTCATTAGTAATTTATACAGTATAGTAAATAGCTTCCTAGCCTGCACTTGTATATGTATAAAATTGAAGGCTTGTGATAATAATTTGGTGTTGATCTCTGGTTGCATCACATATTTTATTCTTGAAAGATGATTAATAATTACTGGGATATTTTCAGCTGTAAGTGAACTAATATTAAATGAATGGTTAATGTGCTTATAATAAAGCATTATTATGGGGTTTTGTGTTTATTTCAGTAAAGGATGGTCAGACACAAAAGAAATATATTAGTAGTATTACAATGTTATTAAAATATTTTAGTCTTAAATGAAGGGTTAGACAGAAGCATCTCAGTTTCTTGTATTTATAATTATGATACTGAATCTATTCTGAGTTATTAACAATTTGATAATATACTCATGTATTATTCTTTTATGTTGCAAATACTGTACATCTTTATTCATAAGCAGTGTCAGGTACAGTTCTCTACTTCAAATTATAATAAGTTGGAAATGAGTAATATTGCATTAAAATTAGCTACTGTATTTTCTGGCATGTAAGACACAGCAACAAAAAAGTTCACCCTGCATTTAAGGAGTTTTTCAGCAACAACAAAAACTGTTAGCCAAATTGTATTAATAAAAGAAGACAGAGGAATCATCAGTTTCGTAGGAACAATAACGTAGCATTTCAGATTTATGATGAGGCACAGCCTAAGTATGCATGATAATATGTACTAATACAGTAAATAAAATCATGGTGTCTAATGCATTGGTGCATCTTACATGACAGAAAATGCTGTAGCAACGTGTAAAACAAAATCATCTGATTGCCCTGAAAATTCAAATAACCCTATACATTTCTAGAATCAATATCTTTTTAAGGAGATTTTTTTTGACTGGATAATGTGATTACGTATTTGCAGTGTGAGAAATATTGAAGCAGGAAAGCAGAATCCTTCTACCATACATAATGCTCACCTTACATGTGCAAGTCTCATTTGAATTTCAGATTATTGGTGTTCAACTTTTTATTCATATATTAAAAGGTTAATGGTATAAACATATTTTTCAAGAAAGTTATAAAAACTACCAGTACTGTTCCTCACCTTTATCTTTTACTCACAGATCCTGTGTATGGTAAGGCAACCCCAGGAAATGATTCAACAGCTATGTATTATTTCCATTTTAGTTTGTCTTTGCAAGTCTTTCTAACAGATACGCATCTTTTAGACCTCAGTCTTCAACTATACACTAATTTTTTTATGTTTTAATAGTGAAAATGGGAATTAGTAATATTGTACAGTATAGCTTAATTAATGGTATTTATTATAGTACAGTATATATAGAGGTGCTGTTGTTCATAGGAAATGCAGTACTGTATATGTATTACATAAATTTCAATTATGTATGTTTGCTTGTGTGTGCATGTGTGTTATTGTTTAATAATTTTTAACTTTTAGTTTATTAATGTAATTTAATACTTATTGAAGAAACAAAATTATATGAAATCACTATTCAAAGAGTAATAAGAAGTAAGAAAATGTCAGTACAGTATTGATTTTTTTTTAATTTTGCTCATTTAGTTGAAAGAGAAAGTTCATCTCTTGTGGCTCCTGTAGCCATGTTAACTTCAGTATCAGTAATATTCATACAGAAGTACAATTTTTTTTTATTAAATGAAGTCAGTGCATTTAATTTTTAGCCAACTTTTTTTGAAGAGGGCCCATGCCATGTAATTAGAATGAAGTGTTATAGATTAAGGATCCTTACTCATTTAGCAGCGGTCACATTAAACTTAAGAATGTTCCTTTAGGTTCCTTCCAGACTTTTAATAACAATCTTTCATCATTGTGAGTTTTGCAGGATACCTGCTGTAGTCATAGAAATAGTCAGTGGTGTGGTCAGTAGGGAAGGATTGAGTAGGTATGAGAGAGGGGGAGGTGAATCTTTGCAGATTTGTTTTCATTAGTGAGAGCTAGGATGGCAACATTATGATGAACTAACGTGTTTTAACCCCTTAACTGTCCAAACATAGATCTACGTTCTCTTGCCCAGCGCTCCAAATATTTTGAAAAAAAAAAAAAAAAAAATTACATGTAATAATCAAAAATGCAATTTTAGTCAGTACTTACGGAGATACAAGGCTGCAAAGTCGACGCTTGTCACTCACCTGATGGCAGCATGAAGCGCTGCCTCTTGCAGAAGTGTTGCTGATATCCCTTTTTTTCTCATTTTTTTAATTTATATAATTTTTATGTTCTGATAATTAAAATTTGTAGTAGTTCTTGTGATTTCATGGCCAATCTTTGTTCTGACACTAATATTAGGCACTGAAATAGTACTCAAATAGTCACAAACACAGTGACAGGCAAACATTTTCACCTACCTTAGTTGCATACTATTGTCAGAAATATATGCATACAGTGGACCCTCGAGTTTCGAACTTAATCTGTTCCAGGAGCTAGTTCTAAAGTCAAAATGTTTGAAAGTCGAACCAATATTTCCCATAAGAAGTAATGGAAATAAAATTCATCCGTTCCAGAAACCCAAAAATATTCACAAAAAAATACATTTTATAGAGATTACATTATAGTTTTACATACACACAACAAACATGTACATAGTACAATTAGTAATAAATTTAAATAAACATATAAAATAACATATTTACTTACCTTTATTGAAGATTGATGATGGCATCTGGAAGATAGGGAGGAGAGGAGGAGGAGTTGGGGTTAGTATTTGGAAGGGGAATCCCCTTCCATAATGACTTTAGGTAACAAGTCCTCTTCTGGGGTTACTTCCCTTCTGTCTTTTAATGCCGCTAGGACCAGCTTGAGAGTCACTGGACCCCTGTCTCACAAAATAACTGTCCACAGTCCTCTGTATCTGGTGCCTCTTTAACATTTCCCTGAAGTGGGACATGGTTCTGTCACTAAACTTATTGCAGAGATGGCTTGTTTCAGCTTGGTCAGGGTGATACTTTTCAACAAAAGTTTGCAACTCATTCCACTTTGCACACATGTCCTTAATCACTGAAGAAGGCACTTCCTCCACTCCCTCTTCCTCCTCTGAAGCAAGTTCCTGAGCTGTGGTCTGATACTGTTCCAGATGAAGCTCTTCCAGCTCTTCAGTGGTTAGCTCTTCCCTGTGGTCCTCCTCCAACTCTTCCACATCCTTTCCACTCACCTCCAGCCCCAGGGTGTTCCCCAATGCCACAGTGGAGCCCACAACAGGCAGAGGGTCAGCAGGGTCAAGATAAGCCTCAAACCCTTCAAAATCCCTTTTTTGGACACAGTCTGGCCACAATTGTCTCCAAGCAGAGTTCAAAGTCCTGGAAGTCACTCCCTCCCAAGCCTTACCTATAAGGCTTCTGGAGCTGTAGATATTAAAGTGATTCCTCCAGAACTCTCTTAGGGTCAACTTTGTGTCTGCGGTCACTTCAAAGCACTTTGCAAACACTGCTTTTGTGTAGAGTTTTTTGAAGTTAGAAATGACCTGCTGGTCCATGGGCTGGAGGAGAGGAGTGGTGTTAGGAAGCAAGAACTTCACTGTGATGAAACTGTAGTCCCTAGACAGTAGGTCTACCAAGTTTGGAGGATGTGCGGGAGCATTGTTCATTAACAGGAGGCACTTGAGTGGCAAATTATTTTCTAGGGGGTATTTTCTCACACTGGGGCCAAACACTTCATGGACCCACTCTTTGAAAATTTGCCTTGTGACCCATGCCTTATTATTTGCTTTCCACAAGATGCATAACTTGTTCTTAATGACATTGTTTTTCTTTAACACACTGGGATTTTCTGAGTGATACACAAGTAAAGGCTTCACTTTAAAATCACCACTAGCATTAGCATAGAACAAAAGAGTTAGCCTGTCTTTCATAGGCTTGTGTCCTGGGAGTGCCTTTTCCTCCTGTGTGATGTAGGTCCTCTTTGGCATTTTCTTCCAAAACAGGCCTGTTTTGTCACAATTGAACACTTGCTGGGGTTTGAATTTTTCAGTGTATACATACCCCTTAAACTCCTGTACAAACTTCTCAGCTGCTTTTTTTTTTTACACACCAGCCATCTCTCAAGATGAGATGACCCAAAAAAAGAAGCACAGTCACCATCATTCATTTAATAGCTGTCTTGCCAGAAGTGAATAGACATCACAGTTCAAATATCCATTGAAGAGCAATACTATCCCTCCTTCAGAGTGAAGGAACTGTACTTCCCACCTGCAGAATTACAGTCCAACTAACTGGTTTTCCCTGAATACAATCATAAATGTTACCTTGCTCACACTTTAGTATATTAAGATATAAAAATCACTTGTCTCTACTCACTCTCCTCTAACATGTTCACATGAACCTACTAGATGTTTACACCCACAGCACTCATAGCTGTCCTTGACTCCTTCCTTCCATCCCAGATTTATATACCCTCTTGGTAATCCTGTCATGCTCCATCCTTTAAATGCCCAAACCACCTTGTATAAAAGCCCCTCTTCACCTGAATTATACCTTTGGTAACCCAGCACTACACTAATTTCTGTGTAATGAATTCTCTACTTAATTTTCAATAAACACACTGCTCTCAAACATGACATCTCTACTGCCTCTAGCCACTTCCTCACTGAAGTGTTGTAACTGATATAACCAAGAAAGAATTCAAAAGTGTTGGTACGACTGTACTCTGGTACATCATCCCCCCCTCCATTTTTTCTTCCAGAGATAAACTTTTCTTTCCATACACCCTCCATCGTTTTACTCTTATCTAGTCTATGATTCACTAGTTCTTTCATAGACTCCTCTACTGAGATGTACACTCCCGAAGAGCTAATTAACTTTACTTCCTCCACATTCCTTCCCTTGAATCAGATATCCAGTCTTCCATTTTGTTTCTCTAATCATTTTGTCCAGTCATTGTTAATTTTTAGTTTCCCTGTACAGCAAAGACCAATTGTGACAAGTCCCACTTCATATCAGAATCATTATCTTTTATTCCCATTACTCTCCCCCACACCCCATCTGTAAATGTGTTAAAAGCAACCATGGCAACATTACACACACATCCCTATCTAAGGCCTACTTCTATTTTAAAAGTAGGTCTGTTCTCTTCTATATCCCTTAATTCATGCCTCATTCTCCTCATAAAATCTTTACTGCTTTTAGTGACCTACTACAGTAATACAGTAGAACCCCGGATTTCGGCCGTAATCCGTTCCAATAAGAATTAATGTAAATAACAAAAAGGCACAATACCGTGACTGGAACGATACACAAATAACCCGCACATAAAAGAAAGAAGCTTACGACGACGTTTCGGTCCGACTTGGACCATTGACAAAGTCACACTAACAGAGGTGGAGCAGGACGGCTATATATAGGCAGGAAGAGGTGGAGGTAGTAGTAGTAGTAGTACAAGAATTGTATATAATACCGACAAGATGAAATTAAGACACATGCACAACACCCGGGCATCCCCATCATAGACGTTTCGCCATCCAGCCAGCCACTGGATGGCGAAACGTCCACAACAAAGACAAACAGACGCCGCACATGTGTCTTAATTTCATCAGTAGATGTAGTAGTAGTAGAAGAAGAGGTAGTGGTAGTGGTAGAAGTGGGAAATAAGGATGACGAGCCAGTCAAAAACAAAAACAAAGGAAGGGGAGCACTGCAAGAGAGCTAGATGCCCACAGAGGGAGAGCAAGTGCACAGAGGTGCGTGAAAGGGGAAGTGGTGAAATAAAATAAATGAAGAAGGAACAGAAACACGAGACA
Source organism: Cherax quadricarinatus (assembly GCF_038502225.1). Lineage (NCBI taxonomy): Eukaryota > Metazoa > Arthropoda > Malacostraca > Decapoda > Parastacidae > Cherax > Cherax quadricarinatus. Next base: position 11,343,291 of record NC_091332.1, on the reverse strand, counting down.
GGAGAGAGAAAGACAACCCAGAGGAGAAAAGGAAAGAGGAAAGGGGAAGAGGAAGAAGAAAAAGAAAGAAAAAATGAGGATTCAGGTTAAGTCACGGGTGTTCTGAAGTTTGGAGCATTTTACAATGTAGTGGGAGAGGAAGGCATCTACAGAGACGAAGCCAGGGCTAAGGTTCATACAAGGAAAGTTGTGTATTAGAGAGGATTCAACTAGACGGCGACTGTTCGAGTTGGAAGTAGGGAAGACAGTTTTAGCAGAAGACCAGTCAATAGGATGGCTATGATCTCTGACGTGACAGAAAAGAGCATTGTTAGTGTCGGCAAGCCTAACACTACTTTTGTGCTCCCTAAGTCTGTCAGAAAGAGATCGACCAGTTTCTCCGAAGTATTGAAGAGGACAGGAGGAGCAAGAAATAGAGTAGACACCAGGAACATCTGTAGAGGGAGGAGAGGTATGAACGAGATTAGTGCGAAGAGTGTTAGTCTGGCGGAAGGTAAGCTTGATGTCTAAGGGACGGAGAGAATTGTTGAGATTAGAAAGACCGGAAATGTAGGGAAGGCAGAGTTCCCATGAGTAGAGAGTTTGGGAGAGAAGAAATTGCGTTTAGCACGTGAGAGGGCAGAGTCTATGAAATGGGAAGGGTAGCCAAGACGGGAGAACGAATTATGAAGAGTGGAAATTTCTGCTGGAAGGAACTGAGGATCACAGATGCGGAGGGCACGGAGAAAGAGGGAGATAAGAACACTTTTCTTGACAGGGGAAGCATGATAGGAAAAGTAGTGAATGTACATGCCACTGTGCATAGGTTTACGGTAAACGGAAAAGGAAAAACCTGTATCTGAGCGGTGGACATGGACATCAAGGAAAGGAAGCAAGGAATTAGATTCCCATTCAGCTTTAAACTTAATGGAAGGGGCAAGATTATTAAGAGCTTCAAGAAAAGGTTGGAAGAGACTGGAGTCATGAGGCCACAGAGCAAGGATGTCATCCACATAGCGGAGCCAGAGTGAAGGTTGCACATCGAGGGTAGGAAGAAGAACAGTCTCGAAATATTCCATGTAAAGATTAGCAAGGACAGGAGAGAGAGGAGAGCCCATAGCGACACCGAAGGTTTGAGAATAATATTTCCCTTGGAAGGAAAAGGAGTTAGAGTCCACACAGAGGCAGATCAGATCAAGAAAGACATCAGTGGGGATAGGGAGATGAAGAAACCCTTCATGGGCCTTCTCTCTAAGGAAATCAAGGACATCATCAAGAGGGACATTGGTGAAGAGGGACTCAACGTCAAGACTAAGCATCTTACAGGTTGGGAGAGAGCGAACCCGTTCAATGAAGTCTTGAGAGTGACGGAGGTGGGCAGGAGAAAAAGTACCAAGAAAGGGAGTGAGGGTTTTGGCCAGCCAAGAAGCAAGAGAATAAGAGACAGAACCTCTAGAGGATATGATAGGACGAAGAGGAATATCAGGTTTATGAGTTTTGGGAAGGCCATAGAAATAGGGAAGAGAGGGACAGATGACACGAAACCGTTGAACAAGGTCAAAGTCAGGAGGACAGAGGTCGGAGAGAGTCTTTAGTTTTTTGTTGAAAGTTCTCTTGATGCGATCAAGAGGGTTGGAAACGAGAGGAGTGTAGGTGCGTGAGTCAGAGAGCAAGACATCAGCTTTACGGAGGTAATCCTCGCGATCAAGGATAACTACCGAATTACCTTTGTCAGAAGATAGTATGACAATGTTAGTGTTGGATTTAAGAGAAGAAAGGGCAAGTTGGTAACGGCGTGGAAGGTGGTGATTCTTGGAAAACAGACTAACAAGAGCAGGAAGGAGAGCACCACGAAAAGTGGACAAGTCAGGAAGATTACGGAAGCGAGATTGACGAAAGGAATCAAAAGAGCTAATCAGGGAAATACCAGCGCGAGGAGTAGGCGAAGTGGCAAAGGAAAGACCAAAACCAAGAAGTTCAAGCTCATATTGAGAGTGAGACAGAAGACAGATTAGTAACACAGTCAGTGAGGGAGAATTTAGACCAAGGGCTAGCTGAGATGAGACGTTGAAGTTTATTTGTAGTTTGGAAGAATGAATTTGTGCATTCAGGCGAGCAGTGTCAAAGGCAATGGTAGAGAGAAGGTTACAGAGATCCTGTGGTAGAGCCGCAAGAGAGCACGTTGACGTTGACGGAAAGTAAAGAAGGCATCTTCAACCTGTGATTTAGTAGAAAGAATGAGCTGTTGAAGTAGGAGACGGGCATGATCAGGAAAGGGAGTGCCCAGTGGGTTGGTTTTCAGGAAGTGTGAGAAGGAAGGGGGCAGAACTTGTTCAGCAAGACAGTCACGTAGGAAGCGAAGCTGATTCTTACGACGCCTGGTAGCAATAAGAGCAGCCTCACATGTGCGGCGTCTCTTTGTCTTTGTTGTGGACGTTTCGCCATCCAGTGGCTGGCTGGATGGCGAAACATCTACGATGGGGATGCCCGGGTGTTGTGCATGCGTCTTAATTTCATCTTGTCGGTATTATATACAATTCTTGTACTACTACTGCTACTACTACTACTACCTCCACCTCTTCCTGCCTATATATAGCCGTCCTGCTCCACCTCTGTTAGTGTGACTTTGTCAATGGTCCAAGTCGGACCGAAACGTCGTCGTAAGCTTCTCTCTTTTATGTGCGGGTTATTTGTGTAAGAATTAATGTAAATACAATTAATCTACTTACTTACTTCTACTTACACTTAGGTCACACTACACATACATGTACACGTTTATTTATACACACTCATCTGAGTTTTCTTTGATTTTATCTTAATAGTTCTTGGTCTTATTACTTTTCCTTTTATATCCATGGGGAAGTGGAATAAGAATCTTTCCTCCGTAAGCCATGCGTGTTGTAAAAGTCAACTAAAATGCCGGGAACAATGGGCTAGTAACCCCTTTTCCTGTAAAGATTACTAAAAAGAATAAGAAGAAGAAAATTGTCAAAGTGGGAAGTCTGAATGTGCGTGGATGTTGTGCAAATGATAAGAAAGAGATGATTGTGGATGTTATGAATGAGAAGAAACTGGATGTCCTGGCTTTAAGTGAAACAAAGCTGAAGGGGGTGGGAGAGTTTCAATGGAGAGGAATAAATGGGATTAGGTCAGGGGTTTCAAATAGAGTTAGAGCTAAAGAAGGAGTAGCAATAATGTTGAAGGATAAGCTATGGCAGGAAAAGAGGGACTACAAATGTATAAATTCAAGGATTATGTGGAGTAAAATAAAGATTGGATGTGAAAAGTGGGTTATAGTAAGCGTGTATGCACCTGGAGAAGAGAGAAGTGTAGAGGAGAGAGAGAAATTCTGGGAAATGTTGAGTGAATGCGTGGGGAGTTTTGAATCAAGTGTGAGAGTAATGGTGGTTGGGGATTTCAATGCTAAAGTGGGTAAAAATGTTATGGAGGGAGTAGTGGGTAAATTTGGGGTGCCAGGGGTAAATGTAAATGGGGAGCCTTTAATTGAGCTATGTGTAGAAAGAGATTTGGTAATAAGTAATACATATTTTATGAAAAAGAGGATAAATAAATATACAAGGTATGATGTAGCACGTAATGAAAGTAGTTTGTTAGATTATTATGTATTGATGGATAAAAGGTTGATGGGTAGGCTCCAGGATGTACATGTTTATAGAGGGGCAACTGATATATCGGATCATTATTTAGTTGTAGCTACAGTTAGAGTAAGAGGTAGATGGGAAAAGAGGAAGGTGGCAACAACAAGTAAGAGGGAGGTGAAAGTGTATAAACTAAGGGAGGAGGAAGTTCGGGCGAGATATAAGCGACTATTGGCAGAAAGGTGGGCTAGTGCAAAGATGAGTAGTGGGGGGGGGGGGGGTTGAAGAGGGTTGGAATAGTTTTAAAAATGCAGTATTAGAATGTGGGGCAGAAGTTTGTGGTTATAGGAGGGTGGGGGCAGGAGGAAAGAGGAGTGATTGGTGGAATGATGAAGTAAAGGGTGTGATAAAAGAGAAAAAGGTAGCTTACGAGAGGTTTTTACAAAGCAGAAGTGTTATAAGAAGAGCAGAGTATATGGAGAGTAAAAGAAAGGTGAAGAGAGTTGTGAGATCGTAATGACACGATTGCAAATAAACCATACCCCCGGCCGGGATTGAACCCGCGGTCAATCCCGAGTTTTGAGACTCTATGACCGCGGGTTCAATCCCGGCCGGGGGTATGGTTTTTTTTAAAGTTGTGAGAGAGTGCAAAAGGAGAGCAGATGAAAGAGTGTGAGAGGCACTGTCAAGAAATTTTAATGAAAATAAGAAAAAATTTTGGAGTGAGTTAAACAAGTTAAGAAAGCCTAGGGAAAGTATGGATTTGTCAGTTAAAAACAGAGTAGGGGATTTAGTAGATGGGGAGAGGGAGGTATTAGGTAGATGGCGAGAATATTTTGAGGAACTTTTAAATGTTGAGGAAGAAAGGGAGGCGGTAATTTCATGCTCTAGCCAGGGAGGTATACCATCTTTTAGGAGTGAAGAAGAGCAGAATGTAAGTGTGGTGGAGGTACGTGAGGCATTACGTAGAATGAAAGGGGGTAAAGCAGCTGGAACTGATGGGATCATGACAGAAATGTTAAAAGCAGGGGGGGATATAGTGTTGGAGTGGTTGGTACTTTTGTTTAGTAAATGTATGAAAGAGGGGAAGGTACCTAGGGATTGGCGGAGAGCATGTATAGTCCCTTTATATAAAGGGAAAGGGGACAAAAGAGATTGTAGAAATTATAGAGGAATAAGTTTGCTGAGTATACCAGGAAAAGTATACGGTAGGGTTATAATTGAAAGAATTAGAGGTAAGACAGAATGTAGAATTGCGGACGAGCAAGGAGGCTTCAGAGTGGGTAGGGGATGTGTAGATCGTGTTTACATTGAAGCATATATGTGAACAGTATTTAGATAAAGGTAGGGAAGTTTTTATTGCATTTATGGATTTAGAAAAGGCATATGATAGAGTGGATAGAGGAGCAATGTGGCAGATGTTGCAAGTATATGGAATAGGTGGTAAGTTACTAAATGCTGTAAAGAGCTTTTATGAGGATAGTGAGGCTCAGGTTAGGGTGTGTAGAAGAGAGGGAGAATACTTCCCGGTAAAAGTAGGTCTTAGACAGGGATGTGTAATGTCACCATGGTTGTTTAATATATTTATAGATGGGGTTGTAAAAGAAGTAAATGCTAGGGTGTTCGGGAGAGGGGTGGGATTAAATTATGGGGAATCAAATTCAAAATGGGAATTGACACAGTTACTTTTTACTGATGATACTGTGCTTATGGGAGATTCTAAAGAAAAATTGCAAAGGTTAGTGGATGAGTTTGAGAATGTGTGTAAAGGTAGAAAGTTGAAAGTGAACATAGAAAAGAGTAAGGTGATGAGGGTATCAAATGATTTAGATAAAGAAAAATTGGATATCAAATTGGGGAGGAGGAGTATGGAAGAAGTGAATGTTTTCAGATACTTGGGAGTTGACGTGTCGGCGGATGGATTTATGAAGGATGAGGTTAACCATAGAATTGATGAGGGAAAAAAGGTGAGTGGTGCGTTGAGGTATATGTGGAGTCAAAAAACGTTATCTATGGAGGCAAAGAAGGGAATGTATGAAAGTATAGTAGTACCAACACTCTTATATGGATGTGAAGCTTGGGTGGTAAATGCAGCAGCGAGGAGACGGTTGGAGGCAGTGGAGATGTCCTGTCTAAGGGCAATGTGTGGTGTAAATATTATGCAGAAAATTCGGAGTGTGGAAATTAGGAGAAGGTGTGGAGTTAATAAAAGCATTAGTCAGAGGGCAGAAGAGGGGTTGTTGAGGTGGTTTGGTCATTTAGAGAGAATGGATCAAAGTAGAATGACATGGAAAGCATATAAATCTATAGGGGAAGGAAAGAGGGGTAGGGGTCGTCCTCGAAAGGGTTGGAATGAGGGGGTAAAGGAGGTTTTGTGGGCGAGGGGCTTGGACTTCCAGAAGCGTGCATGAGCGTGTTAGATAGGAGTGAATGGAGACGAATGATACTTTCGACCTGACGATCTGTTGGAGTGTGAGCAGGGTAATATTTAGTGAGGGGATTCAGGGAAACCGGTTATTTTCATATAGTCGGACTTGAGTCCTGGAAATGGGAAGTACAGTGCCTTCACTTTAAAGGAGGGGTTTGGGATATTGGCAGTTTGGAGGGATATGTTGTGTATCTTTATACGTATATGCTTCTAAACTGTTGTATTCTGAGCACCTCTGCAAAAGCAGTGATAATGTGTGAGTGTGGTGAAAGTGTTGAATGATGAAAGTATTTTCTTTTTGGGGATTTTCTTTCTTTTTTGGGTCACTCTGCCTCGGTGGGAGACGACCGACTTGTTGAAAAAAAAAAATACAATTAATCCTTTCCAGACACCTAAAAATATTAACAAAAAATTCATTTTTTAACGCTTTGACTGTTTCAGTCGTATATATACGTCATACGTCATATTTAGTGAAGGGATTCAGGGGAAACCTGTTATTTTTATATAGCCAGACTCGAGTCCTGGAAATGGGAAATACAATGCCTGCACTCTAAAGGAGGGGTTCGGGATATTAGCAGTTTGGAGGGACATGTTGTGTATCTTTATACGTATATGCTTCTAAATTGTTGTGTTCTGAGCACCTCTGCAAAAACATTGATTATGTGTGAGTGAGGTGAAAGTGTTGAATGATGATGAAAGTATTTTCTTTTTGAGGATTTTCTTTCTTTTTGGGTCACCCTGCCTCGGTGGGAGACGGCCGACTTGTTGAAAAAAAAATATATATACATCTTAAGAGCCACCGTGTTTGACATATATATACTCATAAATTCTAGCGGCTTCAAATCAAGCAGGAGAAAGCTGGTAGGCCCACATGTCAGAGAATGAGTCTGTGTGGTCAGTGTGCACCGCACCATATAAAAAAATCCTGCACCACGCACTGCATAATGAGAAAAAAAACTCCAACCATTTTTTTTTTTAATTAAAACGCCGACTTTGTGGTGTATTTTCGTGTAGTATTTATGGTTGTATTCTCGTTTTCGTGGTCTCATTTGATAGAATGGAAAACATATTATAGAAATAGAGGTGATTTTGATTGGTTTTGCTATGAAAAGAACCTTGAAATGAAGCTCAAAGTAGGGGAAATGTTTGATTTTTACCAATGTTCAAAAGTAAACAAATGATGTCATTGTCCAATAAATATCCAACTAGCTATTCTGATATGTTGTCATGAATGGGTTGATGTTATTTATGCAATTATTACAATATTGCAGTAGTCTGCATAACAGTAAATCTTCTATTTTTTTTTTTTTTTTTTGAATAAAAATTCAAAATAGAAAGCAAGAGTAATATCACAGGGGCCTGGAGACATGACTGATGAACAAAGAAAATGTTATTTTAGAGCCAGGAATGTCTGCATTGTTCATTCTGGACCTTATTTTGAAATTGGCATATTTTTTAATTTGCATGAAATTGGCCAAGTTGCCAATTTCTGACCACTTTATTGGGTAGTTGAAATCGGTAAATGGGTGGTTTCTTGTACTCAGTTGATAGAACAAATGCAGTTATAAAGAAATACTGTAGTTATGAGTTTTTGTCGACTGGAACAATGGAATTAGCCAAAAATAGGGCTCAAAGTTGGGGAAATCGCTGATTCGTTAATATCACCGAGGTTGCTAACTTTGCGAGAACGTAATTCCGTGAGTTTTCCATCAAATTTCGTACTTTTGGTGTCATTACCATCAGGAAAAGATTCTCTTTCATTTCATATGGAAAAATGATTTTTTTGTTTTTAATTTTTGTGACGCCAGGAGACACCTCAGGATTTGGGGTTGCGACAGTCAAGGGGTTAAAGATTAACTATAGTTTTGCATACAGAAAACAATGAGAAATATAAAGCACAAATTTTAATGATAAATGAACATTACATACCTTTATCAAAGACTCTTGTTGCCATATTGAAGAAGGCGAGGAGGGGAGAGGAAGTTGAGGTTATTGTTTGGAAGGGGAATCCCCCTCCTTAAGGACTTCAGATATCAAGTCCCTATCCAGGGTTACGTCCCTTCTTTGTCTTTTACTGGCACTAGGACTAGCTTGAGAGTCACTGCACCCATGTCGCACATAAAAACTGTCCAGAGAGGTCTGTTTCTGGCGTCTCTTAAAGAGTTGCCTGAAGTGGGACAAGGTTTTGTCACTGAATTCTATCATGTTTCTCACTTTCTTTACCAAAGGACTGGCACTAGGAACTTTCTTTGGGCCCATGGTGGCTTATTTTGCAGTTGCACTCGATAAACCACAAAAAACAACGGATTATAATGAAACGTTTGGATGAATGCGCAGTGTTGCTCACTCACGTAGAGGAGTGGCGGGCAGACGCATCCAATATGGCTGATTTCTGAGTTGCTGGCTCAAATCCAGGACAGAATTTCAGCCAGAAAGTGGCTGAAATCTGATTTGGCTGATATGCAGGGTTCCACTGTACCTCAATTTAACCCTTTGACTGTTTTTACCATACATATACATCTTACGAGCCAGTGTTTTTGACGTATTAATACTCCAAAATTCTAGCGGCTTCAAATCAAGCTGGAGAAAGCTGGTAGGCCCACATGTGAGAAAATGGGTCTTTGTGCACAGTATAAAAAAATTCTGCAGCACACAGTGGATAATGAGAAACAAAAACTCCGATTGTGTTTTTGGATTAAAACGCCGATTTTGATGTGTATTTTTGTATAGCATTTATGGTTATATTCTCATTTTCTTGGTCTCATTTGATAGAATGGAAGATATATTATAGAAATAGAGATGATTTCGATTGGTTTCACAATGAAAAGGACCTTGAAATTGAGCTCAAAGTAGCGGAAGTGTTCAATTTTTGCCGATGTTCAAGAGTAAACAAATAACATCACCATCCAATACGTGTCCAACTGGCCAGTCTTATACGCAGTCACGAATGGGTTGACATTATTTATTCACTTACTACAATAATGCAGTAGTCTGCATAACAGTTAATCTATTTTTTGCGTGAATAAAAATTCTATTTTTATTCACTCAGGAATGTCTACATTGTTTATTCTGTACCCTATTTTGAAATTGACATCTTTTTTAATTTGCGTGAAATTGGCCAAATTGCCAATTTCTGTCCACTTTATTGGGTAGTTGAAATCGGTAAATGGGCAGTTACTTGTACTCAGTCGATAGAACAAATGGAGCTCTAAAGAAATAACAATGAATTTGGTTGACTGGAATAATGGAATTGGCTGAAAATAGGGCTCAAAGCGGGTGAAATTGCCGATGTGTCTATATCGCCGAGATTGCTAACTTCGCAAGAGCGTAATTCCATAAGCTTTCCATCAAATTTCATACGTTTGGTGTCATTACCACCTGGAAAAGATTCTCTATCATTTCATAAGAAAACATAATTTTTTTTTTTTTTTTTTCGAATATTTTGCGTCACGGAGAGACACTTCAGGATTTGGGGTTGCGACAGTTAAAGGGTTAACAAACTAATAGCAGGAAGTGGGTGGCTGGCAATGATGAATTATTTTACTGTGATCATAACTGAAAATTCTGTAACCAGTGGTTTCTGTTTACAAATCAGTTGACCTAGTGGATTTTGTCCTGTATTTTTTGAGGTTTGTTAGCTCTAAGGTTTACTGTACCTATTCTATCCATTTGCAACATCTGCCATTTAGCTGTTCATTATGGTGAAACTGCACAATTGCATCCAATATGATTAGATAGCTGGCCCTCACTAAGTTTTTGCACTCTGGTTTTCAGACATCATTCTTGTTCTTTATTCTAATAAAAAAAATCTAGCCTTTTGCTAAAGCAAAAACCTTCCTCCTCTTTCCTTTATGTATTGCAGTGAGCTGATTGCCTTATCACTTGGATTCACACTAGTGGAAACTCAGTCAAAATGTATTTCAGTATTTTGGAGAAATGATGGGATTTTCCAGACATAGATTGGTTTGTAATCAGAAGTATTTCAAATTTCAGGTCTATGTTTCTCTGTTCCCAGACCAGTTCACAGTTGCACCAGATGCAATGCCCCTTAATCCAAGAGAGTAGTTTTCAGTTCTGCACACCTTCCCTGTGACATTATGGAAAAAGTGGTGCTGCACACATCCCTGTTATGCACTTATTGCATTCTGATTGATCAGTGGTGGCCTCTTCATATGTAGTTTCCAGCCTGATGGGTCATGGCAAGCAAGGTGATTTGTATACTATATTGCAGTACAATCACCTGTCACAGGCCTTGCTGTAGGTTCCAGTCAAAGGTCTGGAATGTTTGACTTTGGCACTTTAGGAATGGCTGTTATAAGTCTGTCCCTGCACAAGGCTGGTCTAATCAGAGGAGTTGCAGTTCATCTCTGAACATCACTGTTCTTTCACATGTCATCACTATGAATCTGTATGGAAGGCTTTCATTATTCTCTTAAATAGAGGCAACATCCTGCCTTGGGGGATTTCTCAGTCTGTGGTAGTAATGTACCTTATCAATACATTCAATACTTAGCTCTGTATCGTACAGTTTGCTGGTGATCCCATTGCTCATTTGTTGAGAATTTTTGAGAAACAAGCCCTGCAACCAGGCTCTCAGAATTCGAATTCATAGAGGGATTTGACTACTTTATAATTTAGCCTACTATAAAGCCCCTCTTCATCTTATACATTAATGGCAGATGAGAAAGAAATCAGATTAAATAGGTTAAATTATACTACTGTATTTTTGTTATGGCTCTGCTGAGCCTCCACTCTGAGGTCAGCATCAATGAACAAGTTATATGATAAAAGACCTATGTCAAATTTTTACCCCCCTGGCAAATTTTAGTACAGTCTGGCTATCAGATATACTAGTATCATGTTATTACAGTGGACCCCCGCATAACGATTACCTCCGAATGCGATCAATTATGTAAGTGTATTTATGTAAGTGCATTTGTACGTGTATGTTTGGGGGTCTGAAATGGACTAATCTACTTCACAATATTCCTTATGGGAACAAATTCGGTCAGTACTGGCACCTGAACATACTTCTGGAGTGAAAAAATATCGTTAACCGGGGGTCCACTGTAATTGGTTCCTTTGAAAATTTAAGCTACTGTACATGTAATTTGAGACATTTGGTCAATTTAATACCTAAACTATACTCTATTGCCTTTCTTTGAAAATAGTTGTTCAACTAAGATCTAATTTTCTGAGTGTTTCACATTGATTGATATTTACTAAAAAATTCTGCAGCTACTCAAGTAGAAAGTAAGATCCTAGCATGTCATTCATTTTGTTTTACCACAGATAATTTTTTTTCTTTACTACTGATGTTCACAAGCTTTAACCTGTGTGAAAAGTATCACTTGGGAATAGAGATATATGCATGCTTAATTTCTTCAGTGTGTGATTAATTACTTAGTGTAGGTTAAAGCTAGCACTGATACATATTAAAGATTTGTTGAAAATATAGCAGGTTATTATTTAAATTTTACATTGCTGATGGTATTTAATATTCATAATTTTAGATGCATATTCATGCAATTTTGTTTTGAATATTTGATGTACTTGTGCGTGGCCACGGGAAGAAACAAAACCTGAGGTAGTCAATGCATTTTGAGTCTCTACTCTTTGGAATCTTTCATTATACTGTTAAGTATTATGTATATAACCATAGACAAGGTTTATGACACCTTCGTAGTAATAAATCTTGAGTTTAATGGGATATTTGTCTTCAAATCCACAATGAAGAGTTCTGGATATAGAGGCATAATGGTAGCTGGTATGAGTATCAAACTTCATTGTGGAGAAAAAGTTTTAATGGAGACTGCTTTGCTCAAGGTCAAGCTATTGTTAAGTCATACAGACAATACTTTTAACACCTACTTGCAGAGAGTGAGGGAAGAACAAAAAGGAATCTTGTGTCGTGTGATGGTCGTGCACTTAGCCTTCTGGTCTATTATTAGGTTTGAACTTTGTTGGAATACAGGCCAGTGATAAGTGATCATCATTGCCAACTTCAACACACCTTAAAATCATAATAGTTTTTATCAAAATCTTTACTCTACACAGGAAATTTATTTTCAGGGTATGCCACAGTTAAGGGGTTAATAACTGGCCTTTCTGCTTATGGTTTAGTATTGCCTATTTTGTTGGCTTTTCATCATCTTTGCACCTGGGCAGACTCGATTATCTTCATTGCTGTGTCCTTGCATCTGGGCAGGGGCTCATTCAGTCTAGGCTAGATAGTTCTCGGACCTTTGTTATAGGTATGGTCCTTCATATGTGCTTAGGGGGTGAGAGGCCATCATGTATGGCCAATCTGTGATGCTTACCCGTCATTTCTTGTTCTAGTGCATGGTATATCTGCTATGTCAGTGTGTCCCTGGACAAGCAGGAAGTGGTCACTGTCTAATTTCCAAAGTACCTTTGTGAGGCTTTGCTCAGGGCCTGAGAGAAAGATCCTCTCCACACTGAGACAGCAAGCTTATCAACCATTAAGGATTCCAAGTAAACCCCTAGCACCCCAGTACAAAATACGTGGTCTTGAAATATAAAACATATTTTTGTGTATAGGTCCATGGGGCCAGTGGATTCTACCACCTCCCTTTGCTGTGTACTGGAGCTCCGAGTATAGTAGGGATGGGGTTACTGACCACCACCACAGACTTGTAATGACATGCAGATGTAGGCAGTGGAGACCTACACAGTGCAAAAGTGCAAGATAAACAATACTGGGGTCTAGAGATTTGAGTATGTGGTGTGAGTGAGTGTATAACATATTCCAAGTTTTCCCAATGACATGCATAAATGTGTTTCCTGCTTTGAAAATTGTAATGTACAATACTGGATATATAATTTGACAGATCACAGATTTCATGAGAATCAGATATCAAAACACCATCCTAGAAAATGGTTAAGTAGTTAGGGGAAGCTTTTCAAAGGAGGAATTTTATATAAATATCAATGAATGAATGAAAATAAATCTCAGAAATGTAAAAATCAATTACATTATCCAGGAAAGCTCTCGGAATTTGTTTTGTTTTGTTTGTTTAAATTGCATTTTAGGTTATAATTTTTTTTGTGATTTTGTTGTATGCTTTAGATATTTTAAGATTTCTTTCAAAACAAAAAACTTTGTACTGTGTTATACTAATGATGGGTCATATTTTTCAGACACAATGGTCTGCAGTGGTTGCTGTGCAACTTTGGACCATATAGTCACTTACCTGTACAAACTTTTGCACCAGAAAAGTAAGTAAAGATTTTCTACCACCTAGACTAAGACTTGCATGTGCTACTCTGTCCTATTTCAGATACGATGGTGTGTACAGGCTGCTGTGCGACCCTTGACCACATTGTCACATACCTCTTCAAAACTTTACACCAAAAGAGTAAGTAATAACTTTTACTGTGGCTTTAATTATAAGCTCATTTTTGGTAGTGTATGTCTTGATCATAGACAGATAATGGCTAAATTTTGAGTGCTTCTATTATTTTTGTATCCTCAATCCTTATTAATTTTTACCCCAGAGAGTAGTCAAAAGATAAAGTCTTATAACTTTTTTGTAATCTTTCCAACTATATTTTGTGTATCTGAAAAATTCATTTAGTCACTCCTCTAACAGCTATGTACATTCAAAACCACCATTTTTTTATTTTTTTCATCAACCTCAGTTCAGCATTTGAGATGAAGTTAAATTGAGTGCTGAAAATCTCTGACTAGACTCACTGGAGATAATTATGCAAAAATGATGCATCATAATTTATATCTGCAAAACTGGAGGGGCTGGTTCCATATCTGTACTGAAATATTTGGAGAGTGAAGAGTCATTGTAGACAGTATAAAATAGTACAGTAGTCCTATTAACCCTTTGACTGTCCAGACCCCTGAAACGAAACTTGATCTTGGTGACCAAAAATGTTATTTTTTTCTTATGAAATGGTAGAAAATATTTTTCCGACGGTAATGGCACCAAAAATACTGTATTTGATGGAAAACTTAAGAATTTTGTAGTGTGCAAGTCACTCTCGGTACAATTTATGCACCAGTGATATTGCTGATTTTGAATCCTATTTTAAGCCAACTCCATTGTTCCAGTAGACCAAATTCTTAGCTATGTCACTATTATGCCTTCTGTTCTATCACTTGAGCACAAGAAACTTCCCATTTCAACTATCCCATAAAGTTATTTGAATTCGGGATTTGCCAATTTCACATGAAATTAAAAAAAAAAAATAAAAATAATCCATAATAAACAATGTAGATATTCCTAGCATTAAAACATTTCCTCTGTTCATTAGTTGTCTCCCCATGTCTCTCCTATATTATGCTTGCTTTACATTAACTATATTTCTCGGATAATAAAATACAACCAGGAAAGATTGGTCATGTTTTACAGCATCTCAATAATTGAATCACACCTATTAGAAGTCCATAAAACAGATTAGGGGCTGTAGGGGGGCCTTACCTGTCCTCTGGAATGTCAGCAAAAATTGAATATTTCTGCTATGTACTTTGAGCTCAATTTCAAGCTTCTTAGTCCTGAAATCAGTCAAAATCATCTCTATATTAGTAAGATTTTCCATTCTATCAAATGATACCAAGAAACAGCCAGTAAAACCATAAAAACCATTTGAGAAATTACCATGTGTGGCAGGATTTTTTTTATATGGTGTGCACACATTACACAGCCTTTCTTTCATTTTTTTTTTAACATGTCAGTAGTTTCCCACTGAGGCAGGGTGACCCAAAAAGAAAGAAAAAAAACTTTCATCATTCAACACTTTCACCATCTCTCATACATAATCACTGTCTTTGCAGAGGTGCTCAGATACAACAGTTAAAATGTACTGCTCACTGTTTATCTGAGTGAGCTGAGCTCATGATGTAGGACTACGTCAGGGATCCTAGCCTTGATGACATAGTTATATGTGACAGACAGACAAAGTGTTACCCTTTTTTGCTGTCCACTTTTAAAAAACCTTCTGAAATAGTAGAGAATCTTTTTCTGAAGGTAATGACATCAGCAGTATGAAATTTAATAGAAAATTTACCAAATTACACAGGCACGAAGTTAGTAGTCTGGGTGCAATTTACTCATCAGTGATTTTGCCCACTTTGAACTTTGTGTTAAGTCAGTTTCATTACTCCTTTTGATCCAGTTCTTAGCCATATCACTAGTATACCTTACGTTCTTTGATTGTCACACTGGTGCAGTGAGAGAGGATGGTAAGTGTGGCAGGAAGATTCTGGGACAATCAAAGAAACGTGTAGTAACCTGTAGAAGTTACCAGATTTCATTCCATCTCTCTCTGTGTTAGATGCAGTGTTGAGGACGAGCCTCAAAGAAGCAAAGTGATCTGTTTTTGCATTAGTGTACTGCTTAATCAAAAACTTAAGATAATGTAAAGTTACACTTCTGTGTGGTGTACGGTGTGGTATGACCAAATTTTTATTCTGAAAGTGTGGCACAAAGAAAAAGTTTGGAAACCAATGGATTACAAAAACTGCCCATTAAACTATCAGAGCTACCCTATAAGTGCACAGAAGTTGACAGTTTTGCCAATTTTACACAACTTAAAAAATTCCAATTTAAAAATAGTCCGAAATGAGGAGTGTAGACATTCTAGGCACAAAAACATTTTTCTCTGTCAAGGTTAAGAATTCCTAGCTTTATTGACAGGCTATTTACTAGTTAAGGATTCCTAACTTTATTGACAAGCTAAGAGCTGTTACCTACATCAGCTCATTTAAAGCATTTTTATAGTTATGAGACATACAAGTAGGGAACAGGATGAAATTGGAGCCATCTGTGGGCCAGCATTTTCATTGATCAACTGACTTTATTTCGTTGACATCATAATGCTGTACGAATGTGTTCCATACTCGAGTCATCCTGGGGATAAATGATCTCAAATGAAGCGATGTTCTGGAGAAGGGTACAGCCAGAGTGAAGTTGCTGCTTTCTGCCCGTCTTGTGGTATAGAAGCTTGCTTCACGCTGTCCTCGAAGAAGTGGACCCAAGTCTGATACTTTGACAATATTGGCCTTGTACATAACAGTAAGGCCACCCACATCCCTCCTGTGTAGAAGGCTCTGCTGAAATGACAGATCTATCCAGGATTGGTCCAGGTGAGAGATGAGACATCTTGCTCTGTTCTCTACTGTCAAGCAGTCACAGATGAAAGTGGGGGCAGGCAGACCAAGAAAGTGGAGCATACTCAAGGTGTGAGCGTACTTGAGCCTCATACAGAATCTTGCAACCCCTACTGTCAAGCAGATGCGAGATACGGCGAAGTGCTGTGAGCTTCCTGGCTGCCTTGTTTGCAAGATTTACAACGTGGTTCTTCATGGTCATTTTGGAGTCAAATTTCACCCCAAGGATATCAACTTCTTCCCCAGGTGCCAGCATCTTCCCATTTATCCTTACTACTGCATCAGCATTACCATCATGGTGCCTAGAGACCATCATCATTTGTGTTTTCTCAGGTACAAATGTTACTTGCCATCTATTTCCCCAAGCTGGTATAGCTCTTAGCTGGTGATTGATGTAGCTTAGAGCAGCTGGCATTTCTTCTCTTGGATAGGTGAATGTCAATGTACAGTCATCTGCATATGCATGGGATTCTGGGATGAGATGAAGGTCATTGAAGTAGACATTACATAACAATGGGCCCAGCATGCTTCCTTGTGGAATACTTGCACCAGTAGAATGTCTTGCTGATTCTGTTCCATTGAGATCTACCATGAAGGTAATAACTGAGGAGACATAGCGTAGACCCTGCAGTTCCCAGAGCTTGCAGTTTTGTTAAGAAGCCCTGGTGCCACACCCACTCGAAAGTGCCAGCAATGTCCAGTTCTACCACACATCTGACTTTGGATTCATCCAGTGACTGGTGCCACTTAGTGGAGAAGTTTAACAACAGGGCAGCAGCAGAGTAACCTTTCCTGAAGCCATATTCATGGTCACAAAGTAGTAAGTGGTAGTCAAAAAACTCTGTCATTTGTCTTGAGATTATTGTCTCAAGGATCTTGCCAGTGATTGACAGGAGTGACACTGGTCTGTAGTTGCTGATTTCTGCTCTGCTCTTCTTTTTGTGAACAGGGACTACATTTGCCTCTTTCCTCAGAGAAGGCCATTACACTGTACTAGGCAGTGCTGAAAGATGCGAGTTAGAGGTGCTGATAGTTGGTCTGTACATCTTCTCAGCAATCTTGGGCTCAATTTGCCTGGGCCCGCAGCCTATTCTTGGTCAAGCGATTTAAGAAGGAAATGCACCTCCTCCTGCCTTATTGTCACCACTGACAGTTTTGACAGTTCTTGCGGCTAGCCAAGGAGGGTCCCTTGCTGGATCAGGAACTTGCATTTTGGTAGCAAAGTGTTTGGCAAAGAGGTCCATTTTCTCTTGACTACTAGTAGAGGTGGTCCCATCCTGTCGATTTAGAGGTGGAATAAGTTCATCAGGCAGATAACCTTGTCTGTCCTTGACCAGGGACCACCAGGTTTTGGAGCCTACCCTACCTGATGCTAACTTTCTTTTAGTGTCCACCTCCCATTTAGCAATGGCCCACTTTTGAACATCACCCATATGCCTACAGGCTTGCATGTGCAAGTTCCTGTTATAGGTGGTAGGATGTCTCTTATACCTTCGCCATGCTTTGTACTTAGCAGTAGCAGCCTCTCTACAACGAAAGCCAAACCAAGGCTGATCTGTAGGCTTCGTCACATATTGCCGGTGAGGAATGTGTCCTTGTTGTAGATTAAGGATGTGTCCAGTGAAGGCTTTCACTTGGTTGTCAACATCCCCTTGGAGAAGAGCATTCCAGTCGGTGGTGGCGAGCTCAGAGCAAAGGGCTGGCCAGTTACCTCTTTCCCAAAGCCAGGTTGTGCGTGTGGACTCCTCACCTCGTTCTGTTGGGATCTTAAGTGTGGTAAAAACAGCCTTGTGGTCAGACGATCCAACGTAGCTGAGGGGTTGACAAGTGACTATGCCTTCTGCCAGATCAC